>NW_027187263.1:1751387-1763577 GCF_028583685.1 Petaurus breviceps papuanus | reverse complement strand
CAGACAGACAGATAGATAGATAGATAGATAGATAGATAGATAGATAGATAGATAGATAGAGCATTTATTAAGTACAATGCTCCAGGAACTGTGCTAAGCCCTGAGGATATAAATTCGAGTAAGCAAAACAGCCTCTGCCCTCAGGTCGAACACATTTTAATGATGGAAGTTCTGTGCTTTGATAGCTGAGAAGTGACTGTTTCTAGGCCAGACAAGTTAAGAGCTGGATTATCAGAATCTGGCATCCCAGAGACATAATCTAAGGCTGAAAGAAAGGGCAGTGGTGGGGTGAAGGGGTGGAAGGTGAGGTGGGGTGGGGAGATTAGGGTCATGGCCAGAGTGTAGGCAGTATGGTATAGAAAAGGTGGGGAAGTGATGTAGAAACCTGGTTTCAAGAAAATAAGGCAAAATCTCATCTATCAGTGCCTTGAATCGAAGGGGTGGAGTCCAAGTTTCCTTTGGGTGGAAGATGAGAATGATGGTCAGAAGGAGGTAGAAAGTGACTGGGAAGTGTCATGGAGGCCTGGTTCCTGGCAAAATAGGAAGAAAACTCACCCATCAAAGCAAATCATTGCCTCTTCCTTATTATTCCGTCTTTGAATATGGGTTGAACTAACACTGAGTTCCCTTCTATCAAATTCTTTGATTCTATGATCTTCTGAGTATCAACATCAAATAAGATATAAAATCAGCCTACAAGTATTTATTGTCTACTATGTTCTAGGCACTGTGCCAGTTGTTAGGGACATACGTATAAAGAATAAAACAACTCCTACTCATAAGGAGTTAGTTTATATAAGTTGATTTGTATGCATGTCTCCCTCTGATGGAACATAAATTCCTTGAGGTCAGGGATTAATTCATTTCCATCTTTGCGTCTCAATTTCTAGCACAGTACTTGCTGCTTAGTAGCTTAATAAATGCTTATTGATCATTTCTTTCATCCAAATATAAGAAGATTTCCACTTGATAGCAAGGTTTCCCAAATGCTCTGATTTAGAGATGGTATTTTCCTAATTGCATCAAGCCCCAGAGTGCTACAAAATTCCTTCTGGGAAATTCATGTTCTTTCAAAAGAAAGTGGTCTAATCCATACTGGAAAAATAAATTTCATCAAAAATGTGTATTTCCCAGATTATGACATGAAGTTTGCCCATTGGCATAGTACACATACATACTGTGATTAGGTATTTTAAATGGACAATAAGTTGTGTCTTGAATGAAATAGAAAAAGGAGTTCAGGATGGACTCTACTAAAGAAACTACATATAATTTAATTACCCCCAGACTATTGGCTATCACAAAACTCATCTTTTTAAAATACAAATATTCTCCCATTTTATATAGTTGCAAACCATGAAACACCTTGACTTCAGAAGAATCAAAATTTCAGGTTATCTAAGGTGCAAAAGAAAGGTTCGTGGTGAGTGCAACAGATTATCAACCATACTATGTGTAAGGAGTGATTTAAAGGATATCATAAACATATGATTGGAAAAGGAGATGATAAAGCCATGTGGTGAGAATGAAAGGTAACCAGAGTACTATACTGGCACCCTCAAAATATCATTAGAGTTACTGGAAAGCCTCCAGCATATTAGATAGATTCTCCATGGATATTTATGGAAAATATTGACAAGAACTGAAAATGATCAGAAGGTATGGAGGGATTACAATCTGTAAGAATGAAGAAAGACCCACATCAAGTAGTGATATTGTGGATCCATAGACGTAATGAAGTTTACTTGCCATAATCCTCTACACAATGATGAAGATAGAGCTGTTGTATTGTCTACACTTAGAACCCTCCTCAGATTTACATCTAGCAAAATTTGCATCTAATAGTGCTCTGGGAATACTATTTAATAAATGTTTACTGCATTGGGTTGTGTTGATAATGTGGGAACATTTTCACCAAAGTCCTATTCTATTCCATTTACTAAAGATTTATTACACATCTACCATGTTCAAGGCATGGTGCTAGGTGTAAGACAAATAACACTAGCATACAGGATGACTTGCTAGCCCAGGTTCACTCTTGATCTAGTCAGACAGGAAAGACATTAAGACAGCTTTGAAGGGGTTAATAATCTTGCTTTATTCTAGTCTAGTTTTCTCACAAGGGTTGCTGATATTGGGAGGACAAACTCCTACAGCATTCCCTAATCATCCTTCTCACAGTAGCCAGAAAGAAGGTGGGGCAGGGGAGCAACTACCCCTGTGTCTTGATGGGATCAGTCGAGACAGGTACAGCTCATGCAATTCCCACAAATCCCCTCAAGCCTCAATGGGGGCCAGTTGAGGCAAACACAGATGCCCCCCAAGCCTTGATAGGGGCCAGTCAAGGAACATGCAGCATTCTAGCTTGTGCATTCAACCCTAAGGATTCCCCGTTCACTGACCACTGACCACCTGCTTTATAGGGCAACAAAGAAGCCATATTGTCAGCAATAGCCTCACAAGTTTACATCACCTCATCCCTGCATTGCACTGCACAGTCGCAGTGTATGTTTCCAATTTAAGCACAAATGTTTATATTATTTATCATTATATAATGCTGCTCAAGTGTGGTGGAGGTTTTGAACCATAATCCTGAGAACTCATATCTAATATCTAGGAACAGGAGATTGTTATGGCTATGGATCCTGGGAAACTGAACTCTAAGAAATAATAACAAATATCCACTTTAACACACTAAAATCCACCTTACACTAGATGTGGGGGCACAGGGAGACAAAAGTGATAGTGCCCCTTTCTTCATTCTATTCTGATGCCTCAACACAGTACACAGGTGAACATGACTTCTAGAAAGTGATCACAAGCTCAGGCAGATCCTATGCAACTAGAAAGACTTGGAGAAGTAGCATGGCAGAAAGAATAAAGGACTTGGAGTTAAGAATCCTGGGTTCTAATCCATCCTCATCTACTTACTAAATATAGGAAAGTTGTTTAACACTCATAAATTTCATTTGATCTTGTGCAAAATAGCAGTGATAGTATTTATACTTTCTAACTCAAAGGTCATTATAAGGAAAGCTTTGCAAATCTTCAAAGTACTATACAAAGATAAATTGTTGCCAGGGGCTGTGCTGGTAAATATTTAACAATCAGCTCTCTGAGGGGGAAAAATGAAACCACAGATACATTTTTAAGTTGAATCTGCATTAGTGATATATTCTTTATCACTTTCTTAAGTCGAGACAATCAACAAAGTAAGAAATCAAACTCTGATTTGTAGTGTTTAACAATTTTCAATGTATAAATGTTCATATTGAAAATTTAACAACCTGTTCTGCAGAGCCAACTGGAACTAGGTCCAGCATACCCTTCGTTGTTGCTATTGTTATTAGAAAGGCTTTGAATATCTGTCATCCAAGGATCAATTTAGGTTGATCAATCAAATCAAGTTAGGTTCAAAGAGTATCAGAATTTTGGTCATAGCACTTTTTGATTAGCATTGACGAAGGCCTTAAGGAGTTGTGATTTGTTTTGGTAAAGGGAATACCCACACCAAAGAAATCACAGATCATGGAAGTATTTAAGCTGAAATACCTTAAAATTCAATCGCTTTAGAGCTAACCTCTCATATTCAGTCCAAAGATTGGTTGGCAGTTGGAAATTCTATTGTCTAGTTCACAAAATTCTACCTTGACAAGATAGTGCAACAAAATTCTATATTTATAACACAAGGGCTTCACCTCTAACAGTGCTGTATGGACCTAAGAAATAAACACATGGAAAATGAACAACAAGCACACAGTTTGGTATCATTGTCAATCCCCATTCTTTTTTTTTTACTTTATTTTATTTTAGACTCAAACACCAGAACACAAATACAAAATAGAGAAAAGTGAATTGATGATGGTGCTGGCAATGTGTCTGAATATTATTGTAGCTGTCAAGCTTTGTCTTCCAAGAAACAGGAACCGTGAAGGACTTGAGGTAGACTGGACACTGTGAGCTTCAAAATGGAATAGGAAATAGACAAGGAAATGGATGAGGAACTGGACAAGGAACTGGACAAAGAACTGGGAGCTGCCTGCCTTTTAACCCAGGTGAAAGTTGGATGGATTCAGATAGAAGCTGGGACAAGGCAGCTTCGAGTCAAGCTGAAAGAAAACTTTACTTGGATACTGTGTACTGACTGAGAAGATTATGATTTACTGTGACCTAGGGGTAGAAAACTTTGACTTTTGTACTTTGTGATTGAATTAAGGATTTTGTGATTGACTAAACGAATGTTCTTTGTTTAAAACTATGTGACCACTTTGGTGAAAACTATGTGGCCATTTTAGTGATAAGTTGATAAGTTGTAACACTGTGAATGCTGTATTTTGATTTTCTGTGATAAGTTGTAATATTATGAATGTTGTACCTTGATTTTCTGTAAATGTTTTGCTCTGATTTGTTACTGAATAGAGTTTGCTATACTATGTAATGAGAACCTTGAAAGCTGTTCACAGCAGCAGTCCTCTGGAAAGCTGCTCTTATGTGGTTTTACAATAAGATGTTTCACTTTCTCTTCTATTTTTTCATTATTCATATTTTGTTTAATTATTTCCCCATCTCTTATCATTTCACTGGCTTCACTTTGCCCAATTCTAATTTTCAAGGTGTCATTTTCTTCCTTAAGATTCTGGATTTCCTCTTCTAATTCATAACCTTCTTGTTTTTCTTGGATTATTCTTATTTTTTTTTTGTTTTTCCTCCATCTCTTTCATTTGATTTTTAAAGTCTTTTTAAAGATCTTCTGTGAATTCTTTTTGGGCAACTGACCATTTGAAATTACTCTTTGAGGATTTCTTTACTTCAATATCTACTCTGAAGATGAACCCAGGTCATCTCTGTTCCCCTAATAGCTTTCTATGGTTGAATTCTTTCTCCTTTGCCTGTGCATTTTTGTAATCACCTCTAGCCCCGGGGTATGGGAAATGATGATTCTTGCCACAGGTCTTCATTTCTCCCCTCTAGCCTGGAATCAAAGCCAAGTTGTCTATATATACATGGAAATGTCTACATATACATTGAAAGGGTCTCATGAAATAAACACTATCAAGCTGGTTTGGGAGACTGCCTCCATCGTAGACACTAGAACTTTTACCTCTGGGATAGTGAGGGGAGTTGGGTGGTTGAGCCCAGGAAGATCGAGGGAACCTCTGCTGACCAGGAATGCCAGACCCAGCTGTGATGTAAAAAGCAATGGGGGTGAGAAGGCACCAGCACATGCTGGCAAGTGCAGAAGCAGTTAAGACAGAAAGCCCTGTCTGCCGGCACTTACAGGAGGTTGGAGGTTTGGCTTTGAGTCCCCATTCTAAACTAAGAAAGGCTTTGTGGTTCCACTGCCTATTTGGAGGCTCTTTGGACAAAGGACTTGTCTGTGACCACTAGTTAATCTAAGGCACAGGCTGCCACCAGCTTATTAAGGGCTTTTTTTCCAATTTTATCCTTGTTAGCTTCTGTCACCACATCAAAGATTTTATTATGGGTAATATAGACACAAAGAATCCCTTTAAAAATGAACCATACAGGAAGAAATTTGCAAATACAACAATGTTAAAAATGTTAAGGGCCCACTTTCCCCAAAAGGTAAACAAATGATAAAACAAATGAAATACAGAAATTCTGGCTGCACGGTCAAACAGAAATGTCACTGAACAGAGCTCTAAACATTGGGGTATACTAAAGCAATTCAACGTGAAAAGACTAAAGACATAAAAGGAAATTGGAAGCTAGCTCATCAATCACCAAGAAATTGTTGTTCATCCTTCAACTGGGGTGGGAGGGTCATTGATCTTTGGGAACAAGAAGGCAGCAGCTGATGTCAATAAACCTGATGTAGTCAACACTCTTACTCTCAGTCTGTGACTTAACATTGTTTTTTGGACCAGACCCAAGATTTGATTGGTATAGTGGACTCCTATGGAGGGACTTTCCTCTATCATACAAATTGTTGGCATGCCTCCCCAACCTAGTTTTAGAAACTTGCCTGGGGGCAACAAGAGATTATGTGATTTACCCAGAGTCACATAGTCATTAAAGATTGAAAGTAGGACTCAAACTCAGGTCTTACTGATTTTAAGGCTGGCTCTCCACTATGCCAAAATCTTCATTAAAAAAAAAAAGTTAAAAGAACCAAGACTTCTGGGCATGGAGTTAAAGCTAACTTATTATCTTGCAGCTATAGACAATACATATATATGCAGTGGAAAGACAAGAAGACAAAGAACCAAGGAAAGTCTATTTGTTGAAAAGTAGTGTGTTCTGGGAAGCCAGTATTCCTGAATAAACTGCTTTGTTTGTGGTATAAATATCCTGGGAGACATCTTGTATGTGAGGCTATACTGTAAGCTTTCCTGGGTCTTGGCCATAGGGAGCTAGACAATTACACCAGGGCAATGATAGCTGTATCCTTAACCCTGCCTTCTTGTAAATGAATCAGTCATAGTTCATGGAACATGGCAGCCAGAAATCCCAAAACATTGACTGCAATTGTCTATACATACATGGAAAGGGTCTCATGAAATAAACACTAGCAACAGTGTGAACCCCTTATACTGTGCTGTCATTATTACATTGATTCAGTTATAGCATGGGTCAAATTATGCCTCCTAAAACATAATTATAGCAAGATAAACCCAATATTTCAGCTGTTATTAGAGACACTTAATAAATGTCATTTGGGTAAGGTGAATATGCTCTTAGCTCCTAAAACCATTATTCTACTATGTTATGAGAAAGTATAAATCAATCTAACATTTTCCAAAAAAGAAGGCTTATCTTTTGAATCTCCTCCAGAAACAGAGAACTCAGAGAAATTGTGAAAGGGACAGTTGGTGCTTTATGCTCTTGGTTGGTTAGGCATGGTATTCAGGGCTATTTTATTTTTTGGCTAGCACATCCTGGCTCATACAACCAGGAATGCTGTGAACCGTAAAATCCTCAATCCTATCTATAAGTACTACCCCAAATTCAATTGGCCTTGAAAACCACCCACTGAATCAATTTTACTGATACAGACAGTGTCTCTGCACATAGACCTCTTGGGTTAGGGAAGGACTTGTGAAACTTAAAAGTATCAATACGTGGCCTGTATAACTCAGTCACTAGATTGTAAATCTGAAGGTCCAAGGTTTATGTCTCTGTTTAGGCAATCATATTTATATCTTGTGCCCTAGCCCAATGTCTTGTACATTTTTATTTGGATTGTACCTGTAATTTCATTGGCATAAGGAACTCCTGGTGAGGAAATTACCTCTACCAATATAAAATAACACTTCCTATGCAATGGGGCACTAACAGAGTAAGTGACTTGGCAAGGTCATAAGCAGTATGTGTCAGACTTAAACCTAGGTCTTGGATTCCAAGGCAGCATGGAATAATGGACTGAAAGCTGGTCAGGTCTTGCTGCCTCACCCATTTCATACACAATAAACAATAGTGATTGATAATGCCAACAACCTCTTATTTCCTAGGAGAAGAAATCTCAAGTTCCTAGATGTGTTACAAAAGCCAGTTACTATTAGTGTTCAAAACTGTGAAATCATGAAATAGGAAGTGACAAAATGCTGAAAGTGGACTGAACCCTGTTGTCTTAAAGAACAACTGGAATAAGAAAATAAAAATAAACTATTCTATTGTCTGTTGAATACAGAAGAAAAAGGAAATAACAAGAGTACACAGAATGACAATAAGTTTGACTTTCTTTGACACTTCAAAACACTTAATATATTGCACATCACAGCGACCCCAAGAACACGATATTGTGGAAGTTACTGAAGCTCAAAGAGGTTTTGTGCCTTATCCATAGCTCTCTCTCTCTCTCTCTCTCTCTCTCTCTCTCTCTCTCTCTCTCTCTCTCTCTCTCTCTCTCTCTCTCATATTTACCTTCTCTAATTACCTTATGTTATTTTTTTCCAGGTACATGTTTTTTTTCTTTTTTTAATACTGAAACTTAAATTCACAATAAAAAAAGAAAAACATATGATAAACTTAAATATTAAAACTTAAATACAAAATAAAAAAGGAATAAAGGCATGTCATGTACACAGCAGAATGTAGGGGAAGATTCAAAATATATAACAATAAATTTCCATTTCAAGAAAACCTATGAAATAAAGACTCTGCATTGTGTTGAGAGCTATCCATCTTTTCTTTTCTTCCTTGGTAGTTTTCTTTTGTTCTTTGCTGTGCACTTTTTGCTTTTTTCCCCCTTCTTGTCCCCTCCCCCAGAAGGCTGAAATTAAACACAGGTATATTTATATATGATATCGATATATAGATACACATATATACATATGCATATACTTACATATATACATACACATATAAAATATACTTTCCCTAAGAGATTCTACTTCTGATCTTAGTTTCTATGTTTATACATATCTCTTATTTCCTATCCCTCTTAACTCCTTTACTTCTACCTTCTAGCTTGCCCTTCTATTACTTAACCTACCGCCCCAAGGATCCCTCCCTTATCCTCCCATTTCCATAAATCTAAACACCCCTTCTATACCCCACCTTTGAGTTATTCCCTCACCTTCCCCTCTAAAGATCCCTCCATTATCCTCCCAAGCATCCTTCCCTTGTCCTCCCATTCCCATTAATCTAAACACCCTTCTACGTCCCCCCTTAACCCATCCCTTCACCCTCCCCTCTAGAGATTCTTCCTTATCCTCTCCCCCTCCCTACCTCCTTAGCATTTTATTTCTTTCTGAATTTAGAAGACTTTTATTCTCTTCTAGATGTATATGAACCCTTTTGAACCCATTCCCAATGAAAGTAGGTTTCAAAACTAACAACCTTCCTCCCCCATCTAATTCCTTTCTGTTGGTTCTTCCTTGCAAACCTCATTTCCATAAAATAATCACTCTTTTTAGTTGTTCCCAAACAGTTTTATTTTTAAAAATTAAATCATACTCAGGTCTACCCCAATCTTTCTTAGAAACCCAAATTACTAATAATAACCTCAGACATACATGTTACATACATGTATATAAACAGTCTGTCCTTACGGAGTCCCTTGCAATTAGTCTTTGGTATGTATATTATATTTTTCTTGGTCCTTGTATGTCAAATCTTCTATTATGCTCAGGTTTGTTGTTGTTTTTTTTTTAGCAAAGTCCTAAAAATCTGACAGTTTATTAATATCCATTTTTTTCATTCAGGATTATGCTTATATTTTTGGGTGTGATATTTTTGGCCAAATCCCCAGTTCTTTTGCTCTTTGATATATAGTGTTCCAAGACCTGTGGTCTTTTGATGTCACTGCGAGTAGGTCTTGTATGATTCTAATTGTGGCATTGAAATATTTAAATTGTTTTTTTTTTGTTGCCTGTGATGTTTTATCCTTGAACTGGAGGTTTCAGAATTTGACTATAATATTCCTATGAGTTTTCCTCACAGGATCTCTTTTAGGTGACGATCTGTGAATTATTTCTACTTCATTTTCCCCTTTTTTTCTAATGCTTCAGGACAATTTTATTTAATTATTTCTTGTATTATTGTATCAAGATTCTTTTTTATTTTATCATAATGTTCAAGTAGTCTGATTATTCTTATGCTTTCTCTTCTTGATCTGTTCTCCAGATCAGTCATTTTTCTTATGAGATGTTTCGCAGTTTCTTCTATTTTTTCTTTTTTGGGGGGGTGATTTAAATTGTATTTAAATTTTGGCATTAAAAAATGTCTTGACATCTTATAACTTCATTGACTTTCATTGACTTCCCCTTGCCCAATTCTGATTTTTCAAGTTGTTTTCCTCCTTAAGATTCCAAATAGGGGGCAGCTAGGTGGCACAGTGAATAGAGCACCAGTCCCGGAGTGAGGAGGACCTAAGTTCAAATACAGTCTCAGATACTTGACATACTTACTAGCTGTGTGACCTTGGGCAAGTCACTTAAATCCAATTGCCTTGCCTTCCCCCCTCCAAAAACCAAAAAAGATTCTGGATCTCCTTTTCTATTTGGTTGGCTTTCTTTTCATACTCTTGTTTTTCTTGAATTTTTTTTAACATTTTTCCTCAATCTTCTTCATTTGATTTTTCAAGTCTTTTTTTAAGTTCTTCTATGAATTCTTTTTGAGGAGGTGACCACTTGACATTATTCTTTGGGATAGAAGGTGATTTCTTTGCTTCAGTATTGTCCCCTGAAGATGAACCCTAGTCTTCTCTATTCCCCTAGCAACTATGGTTGGATTCTTTCTCCTTTGCCTGTACATTTTTTTATTTGTACTAATTTAGTTTTTACAATCACCTCTAGTCCTGGAGTATGGGGAATGGTGCCTCTAGCCTTAGATCCTCCTTCAGTTCTTCCCTCTGGCCTGGAACTGGAACCAAGACCTCTAGCCTCCTATGTGTGCCCACTGCCAGGGGTGTCCCTACCCCTCTGCTGCTACACCTGAGCAGGTGCTGACTCCTTTTGACCCCACTAAGTCTCAGTAGCACAGCTGGGTCTGGTGTTCTTGTCAGCAGAGGTTCCCTTGATCTTACCTGGCTTATCTTACCCCTCACTTTCCCAGGGGTAACATTCCTGTGGTTGGGTCTGAGGCAGCCTCCCAACCTAGCTAAGCCCAGGACTTGCCTGCTTGTTGTTTAAGCTGACCTAGCCTGGAGGTGTTTACTCTACTTAGAGTTCAAGCCTAATCCTGGGACTTTTCTTCAGATCTTCTCCAATTGTCCCAAGAGGATCCCTGCTCTGCCCCTACTCTTAATCATTTTTACTGCTCAATATTCACCCTGAGGCACTATTTCATCTCTTTTGTGGGGGAAATCTTGAGAGCTTGGAATTTTCTGACCTACTCTGCCATCTTCCCAGAATCCTTTCCTCTATCCATAGCTCTTAAGAGTCAGAAGATCCTGAGTCTGTTAGGGTGACTCTAAGTTCTATCCTATATCCACTATAATATGATTTCATTTTTCACAGAAAAAAAAACCTGTAACAAGCAAACAATGTGGGTATATAAGGAAGTCAGTTAGCAAGGTTAATTTTCATCATTCATAAAACTCACTTATGTTTAATGACCATTATTACATATCTCCATCACCATGTCTGAATATATAGTATTTTATAGTTTCTGCAATATATGATTGGTTCATGTTCATGAAATGAAGTATTTTGGAGTTTACCCAGCAATTTACTATCCTTCACATATAAGAACCAGAACCCCCCAAAGAAGTGCTTGGCCCTTTTCCATTTTTATAGGTCAAATACAACCCTAGTTATTGCTTTGACTTTATATGAAACCAATCATTAGAGAAGAAGACATTAAAAAGATTAGAAAGAGAAGGGTGGTTATGGGGACAATCTTTTGGAGACAATGGGAGTGAATAAGATCAAGAAAATGAATGAATGATTAAATGAATGAAAGAAAGAAAACATATTTATGAAATGCTTAACATTTACCAAGCATTGTCCTAAGTGCTGGGAATACAAATAGGGAAAGGAGTCAGTCCCTCTTCATATTCTAATTGGAAGAAATAACACATGAAAAAGAAAGTTCATATACAAGCTAGAATGAAAGATTTGGAAATCTTCAGGTTAGGTAGCAGGATAAATGATGGGGCCAAGGGTTCTTAAGTTAGATCATATAACATTATCAGGGGGATAGGTAGGCCTTGGCAAAGGGAAGAGTCACCTCTCCATCGGATCATAAAGGAGGAGAAAGTGAGAGATGATTTCCATTCCCATTTTTCAGTCAATAACTCACCTTGCATAAAGACAGTATCTGGAGCATACGACGTGCTATATAAATGTTGGTTGCTATTATTATTATTAATTATTAAAGTCAAGTTGAGACTGTTTTCATTTAATACAGCATCATCTCATCTTTTTCCTTTCCTCTAATGATTTTACATTTTTTAATCTTTGCCCTAAATAGTCAAATCTTTGACCACACACAGTGGCTTCTAAAATGAGTCCTTGATAAGTGACAACTTACTGTTTACTGAGGTATAATAAATTTGATTAGGAAGGTATTCTTTTCCTTCGTTTTTCCTTCCTTCCTTCTTTCCTACCTTCCTTCCTTCCTCTCTTTCTATCTCTTTCTTTCTTTCTTCCTTCCTTCCTTCCTTCCTTCCTTCCTTCCTTCCTTTCTTTCTTTCTTTCTTTCTTTTTTTCTTTCTTTCTTTCTTTCTTTCTTTCTTTCTTTCTTTCTTTCTTTCTTTCTTTCTTTCTTTCTTTCTTTCTTTCTT
>NW_027187263.1:1716748-1751377 GCF_028583685.1 Petaurus breviceps papuanus | reverse complement strand
CTTTCTTTCTTTCTTTCTTTCTTTCTTTCTTTCTTTCTTTCTTTCTTCCTTCCTTCCTTCCATCTTTCTTTCTTATTGCTTTTTCTAGCATTTTCTAACTCATTTCTTGAATAAAGTATTCATGATAGAACTTCTGAATAATTGATGAGCTTTTGTCTTCTTTTTGTTAATCCCAAACTATAACTTTTCAATATATTTTTCATAGCACTCAACCAATGAAATCATCGTGCATCAAGGTATATATTGACTTGGCTTGCAGGAGCTGGACAGCTTTTTTGTTTTTATCAAAATTATAACTAGCAATTTCTTTACTTGACATATCATCATGGCCAATGCAAGCAGCAGGAAACTGAGTCATCAGCTCCTTTGGGGCCTGGACTTTGAGAAGTAATTTCTGGGAGAAAGTGGAGTGAAGAGGGTGGACATTTTCTGATGTTTGGCCTTCAAGAATGCTCCATGGGAGTATTATTTTCTATTTCATCTTATTCTTGCTGTTAACTATGTCCTAAACTCTGTTATTTTCTCAGCTGAAGGACTGTGTTTCCACCACCCTCTAAATTCACTACCCAGCAGCAGAAACTTGTATAACCTTTGCTAGTTAAAGCATTGTATTTTATCCTCTATTACAGATGTCGGTATATCTTTTGAGTTCATCTTTGTGGTAGTACCCATGCACAAGAACAGCAAATCAAGGTGACCAAGGATCTCATGAAATGAAGGGCTTTTATGCTCCCCCAACGTATAATGAAATCAACTTTGCTGCAACTTTGTTCAATATTCCCAGGAGAACCTGTGGACTATCTTTCCAATGTGCTGCATATTCGTATGTCTCCTGGTTTAATTTCTAGCCCATCTATATTGGCTTTAGATTTTGCATAGAACTTTGCTGAAGAGAAAACTGCTTAAAATATCTGATAACCCTTTCCTGAAATTTTCTAGAGACTGATGAGAAAACCAAGTAAAATGGGGTATGTTGAACCCTCCAGGGAGTTCACGCTGTGCATAAGTTGTCTTGGCCAAAGTAAAAGATTTCATCCTAATTTATTTGGGAATCAATTATAATGCCAAAGATATTAACAAAAAGAATTAAATGCAGATAATAAAATTTTAACAAGGTTCTCTGCTATGCATATCAAGAAAGATGTTAAATAACAATTCAAATCAATTCAATATTTATTAAATACCTTTTGTTTGCAAGTGATTGTATTAGGACTGGGACACAAAGTTCAAATAAGATGTGATCATTGCCCTCCTGGAATTTATAGCTGAGCAAGGGTATAACACATGCATGAATAAATAATACAAAAATGCATGACAATATATCAGAGACAGGTGAAGTGCTAAGTAAAGGGAAATTATCAAGGAGAAAAAGTCAATTACCAACTCTGGCTTGTAAGGGTGTTAAAGCAACTTGATAAATTCAATCTTACTGACACTTGATGAGTAGAGCTAAATGTGTATATATATATATTATATGTATATGTATATATTTAATATATGTGTGTGGACATATAATTATATATGTATATTTAAATATATAATTTGATTACATATTTGTAGATGACACAGAGTTGTGGTAGGTAACTAAATCATTGGAGGAAAAGGTTATGATCCAAAAAGATATGATCAGTTGGATGAGAAGGAACCTAAAATGTGAAATTTTAAAAGTCTTACACTTGGATTATAAAAAATCAACTGCAGACATCTAGGATGGGGAAGACATTGCTAGAGAACATTTTGTATGAAATCAACATGGGGATAGTAGCAGAGTACAATTTCAATTTGAGTCATTAGCCAAAAAAACTGGTTAACTTAGATGGGACAGTGGCTAGAGTATTGGATTTAGAGTCCAATTTTGACCTAAATCAAAATCCTTTCTCTAAGATACTTACTAGCTATGTATCCCTGATCAAATCAAATTTAACTTCTCTTAACCTCTGTTTCTTCATCTTTAAGATGAGAATAATAATACGGTTGTCACAAGGATGAAATGGGATGTATTGCAAACCTTAAATTGCTATATAAATTCTAGCTATTTGAATTATTTTATTATTGTTGTTGTTGTTTTTATCATGGAGGCAAATTGGGAAGCTGAGTGGCACAATGGATAGAATGCATGGCCTGAAGTCGAGAAGACATCTTCCTGAATTCAAATCTAGCCTCAAATACTCACTAGCTATGTGACCTTGAACAAGTCACTTCACCCTTTTTTTCTCAGTTTTCTCAGCTGTAAAATGAGCTTAAAAAGGAAATGACAAGCCATTCCAGTATCTGTGCCAAGAAAACCCCAAATGGAGTAATGAATAGTCAGACATGACTTAACAACAACAGATGAAAAACAAAATTTTCATCAATCAAGACTTTCTGGGACACCTGTGTTCTAGTACTTATTATACAGTATATTCCACTAACTTTTAATACTTCCATTTCTTTGGACTAAATAAAACTGTGAGATAGTGATTTGATTTTTTTAATTTTGGGGAGGGGCAATTGGGGTTAAGTGACTTGCCCAAGGTCACACAGCTAGTAAATGTTAAGTGTCTGAGGCCAGATTTGAACTTAGGTCCTCCTGACTCTAGGGCCAGTGTTCTATTCACTATTCACTGGCCACTAGCCACCCCTAGATAGTGATTTGAGAATGATGAGAAACAGAGCTAAAACAGTTATGAAGAGTTGCTGCCTTTTTCCTTTCACACATTAACAAATGACAACTATATTTCCATAAGGATGAGTGAGACCACTATTTATGCAGAATATCACTTCTTCCTAGTATTTTGTAATATAAAAAGAAAGAATCTAGTTCAAATCTTTAAGAAGCTTCCAGTTTTTTATCTCTCAAGGCTTCCATTTTTTTTCCTATGCATAGTTTCTTACATGTCATGCTGGCTGATATGCCCTACATTTTCTCATATCCTGGAACCTCATATTATCATCATTCCCTATAGACCAAGATTCTGTATGAAGCTGATCCATCTTGAACCCAGATCAAGGAATCTAGTTACTGCCATGTGGGAAGGACCTCATTGCAAAGAAATTTTGCCAATCAAGTGGACTCAGAGGCTATCTCTTGAAACTTGGTAGCAAGGACCTTGAATAAGGCACATGGAAAAGTCTCAGTGAAAGTTGTTATACTGTGTATATAATATGAACTTTTTAAAAAATCTGAGCCTTAAGCCTTCCAAGGTAACAAAAGTTACTTGAATTAATATGTAGAGAACAGTTAAAAGTATAGACAGATTTGTCCTACAAAGACCAGTGGTGACTAAAAAAGATTTAAAAATCTCCCAAGAAGCATCCATTAAGTTTAGCATTTCTTCTCCTTTAGAATGGATTGAACAGTAAGATAATGATTCAAAAACAATGAGAAAGAGCTAAAACAATAATAGAGAGTTGCTGCCTTTCTTCCATACATTAACAAATGATGGCTATATTTCCATTAAGATCATTGAAACTAATATTTATGCTAAAAATCACTTCCTACTAGCATTTTAAACTCTCTTTACATGAACAGAGAGGAGCACCAAAATTTTATATGACTATTCCTGATCAATAACATACTACGATATATAGATGTAATACCAAATAAATAGGATAGATAAATATATTAGCATGGCACAGCATTGTACATGGTGAACAATTTTGTGGGATTCATGGAAAAGAAATGGAACTTATGTGAAAAATAAATGCATAATACTTAGTAATATAACCCCATGCAAAGGGGATCAGTCTTGCTGCACCAGATAAAAGCATAGAAATCCCAAACACTCAAAAGTTTTAGAATCAAAAGAAAGCTCCCCGTCTTAGACTGGGAGTAAGTCACATCTTAATGGAGAAGTTGAGATAACTTTGCCTGAAATAATGAAAGCTGCATCCAAAAGAATGAGCTGTGAAGTGTCTCTATCAAGAGAGGCCTGGATATGTTTGCTGGTGCATAAATTTAAATTCATTATTGAAAACTGAAGCAGTGTTGCTTTTGTAAAAATCAACCTGCAGCGTCCAATGAGCAAAGCCTGTCCAGGACTATGCAAGTGAACATGGAAACTTAATCATTTGTGACTAATTGAAATCTTAACCATTTTTCTTGCATTGGGCTAATGGTCAGAAAGCCACAGCAGAAATGTTGCTTTTGCTTTGTTATTAATGTTTCCAGAGAAGAGGACCAGACACAAGGAAAACACTTCTTCCTCAATTAAGAATGCTTTTAAGCCTTTTTTGCCTCCTTTTGAAGATGCTGATTTTCACTAATGCTTCATTTTGCTATATCAATCATGTTGCTTTGCTATTGCATTAAAATATACTTTAATAACAAACATTAGAAATCAGAAGTGACATTTTTTTTCCAAGATGCATTACTAATAAAGTAACACACATTTTCATCCTGGAGAAACAGCTGGACCATGACGAGATCACATTAGCACTAATTAAAATGATATTTTTTGTGCAGTTTTTGCTAATCCAGCTTCATTGGGCTCAAAAGGATTTTCGAAATCCATAATAAAAGCTATTATGTAATCTTACCATGATTCTCTTGAATCAGGTTACTGTCTAATTTCTCTATAACGATATTTTCTTAAAACTCACACTCAATAAAATCAATATTAAGTTTTTACTATTATAGCTCTTTTTTCAATATATGATCCTCATTTAATTAAAAAAAATTAAAGCTTTAATTTATTTTGCTTGATGAACAAGAAAAATATAATATTAAAGGCAACATTTTGCAATGTTTCTCTTTTTCCTCACTTTACTGGGTCCCTGTTGTTCCCAACGTATAATTTGCAAAACATATTGCTTCAATACTTAAAATGAGAGAGGCGGCCCAGCTGTGGGAGGGAGAGGACAGCAGCCTCCAATATTACCATAATAATCTGCCTAAGGTCCCATGAGCCCTCTGGTATATACAATTCTCTGTACTGCAGGCCCCAGCTGGAGAACATTCTCTTGACATGTATGCCAACCTTTGCCTGCAGGCAAAATAAAAAAACGCAGAGAAGTAATCATGAAAATAAAAAATCTTGTCAACTGGGTTAGGATGCAGTTTCCATGTTTTTGCTCACGTAGGCAGGCATTGTGCTAACAAAATGATATGAGACTTAAAAAGACTGCAGCTGGTTTGTGTTTAGCTGGAGAAAACATCATGTGCCATGTTAATTCTACAATCCTAAAATTGGGGGGCAAGCAAGAGGGGATAGGAAATATGCAGTGATACTGTATTACTGTCGATACATATGACAGCTTTATTTACTGACTTCTCTGAAGGCTGTTCATTACAGGACATTGACAAGAAAGCGTGCCGTTACAGTATCATGGTTGATCATGGTTGAAACTTTTAAGCAAAATGCCTCCATTACTTCTAAGCCAAGCAAAAGGAAAGAAATGGGAGCAGTCCTTGACAGACACACCTATTCAATTAGTTAAATTGGCAAAAATGTAAAAATATCTATTTGCTACTTCAGGCAATTTCCTATTAGAGGAAATACAAATGCTTTTTCAGATTCAAGCTAGGTGTATGGTCCTCAACAATCACAAACTTTGTAAGCCTAAAAACATAGTGTAAATGTGATAACAAATGAAAGTGATACCCCATGCTTCTTCTAGAAGTGTCTAAATCTATTTTCCTTGAAACATAACTATTTATCTAACAGTAAACTTTAATGGCACTTAGCGCAAGGTGGGACAGAAACTAGGTACTTAAATAAATATTTATTGACTATAGAGTACGGAGTGATTAAACTGAGGTTCGTGAACTTTTAAAAAATATTATTTTGATAACTATTTCAATATTATTGATTTCCTTTATAAGCATGTACATTTATTTTATATATGTAAAAGCATTATTCTGAGAAAGGCTTCATCAGACTACCAAAGAAGTCTAATTAGCATTTTTTTTCTCAGAAAACTTCCGAATTCCTAAAAAGCAATTACTTCATTTGTGGCACAGAGATTGTATATGATGAGCCATTTTATGGAATTCATGGAAAAGGAATAGAAGATACATGAAAAATAAATGCATAATACTTAACAATAATTCTTTGCTAAATTAATTTTTCAGAAATTAGCCATGCTGAAAGGAGGCAGCAGAGTTGAATAGTAGTGCAAATTTCTCCCACATTTATATTTTCATGGGGCTTTTCAATCATTTTTGCTTTCATTATAAGTGCATTTATGGCTCTCTCCATTGCATAGATGAGAAGATTGATGGAAAGAAGGTAAAGAGATTGCTTCAAGGTCAGGTACAGGGTCTGAACTCATGGAATCAACACTTTAACGTGTATACTTACGACTGAAGTAAACTTAGGCAATAAAAAACAAACAACAGTAGCTATAAAACAGTGTACAAAGGGTTGATGGGTAGTGAAAAGAAGAGAAAGGGGAATAGAATGAAGGATGGATCCTACTGGGGATAAGAAGGCAGTAAGCTTATGAATTTCAAGAGGAGGAAATACATAGTGGGTTACCAATGAGCTCCATATAAGAAATAAGATACCAGTATTAATATATCCACACTGCAAAATCAAGAACTGATTTTGAAAAAAATCTTCCAATAATAATAACTTACATTTACACTATGTTTTTAGGCTTACAAAGCACTTGCCTCGCACAACCCTCGGAGGTTCATAGTGTCAAGTGTTACAATCCTAATTTCACCAATGAGGAGACAGAATCAGAAAAGCAACTTGCCCATGATTGTCATTGTACTCCTAGTGAGTGCTAAGCTAGGATTCAAACCCAGGTGCTTCTTGCTCCAACCCCAGTTAGTATATCATAATGAATAGAATGCTGGACCAGGAGTCTAGAAGACCTGAGTTCAAATCCTGCCTCAGACACTTACTAGCTATGTGACCCTGTGCAAGTCATTTAGCCTTTTCCTGACTCAGTTTCCTCATCTGTAAAACAAGCTAGAGAAGGAAATGGCAAACCACTCCAATATCCTTGCCAAGAAAATCCCAAATGGGGTCAAAAAGAATTGGACAGCACTGAAAAACAACTGAACAACAACATGTACTAGGCTCTGTGCTAGGTGTTGGGGATATAAAGAAACTCTCCTCTACACATGTCAAACTGGCCCACTTGCTGTTCCTCATACACACAGAATTCCATCTGCCTCCTCCCACCTCCAAGCTTTTGCACATGCTGCCCTTCTAGACTCTCATACATTTTATCCTCACCTCTTCCCCTTAGGATTTATATAATCCTTCAAAGTTTAGCATGAAGACCACTTCCTGAGTGAGACCTTTCATGCCCTCCTATATTCCAACCAAGGGCAGCCGCTAGGTGGTGCAGTGGATGGAGTGTTGGTCCTGGAATCAGGAAGACTCATTTTCACGAGTTCAAATACAGCTTCAGACACTGCTATTTGGGCAAGTCACTTCACCCTGTTTGCCTCAGTTTCCTCATCTGTAAAATGAGCTGGAGAAGGAAATGTCAAACCACTCTAATATCTTTGCCAAGAAAACCCCAAATGAGGTCGCAAAGAGTCGGACAGGACTGAAGCAACTTAAATAAGCATAATAATAGCACCTAGAGAATGGGGATCAAATAAGATAATTGTAAAGTGCTTTGTAAACATTGAAGTATTATATAAATGCTAGCCATTGTCATTTAAGGTAGACTTTAAAGTGCTATATAAATGTTAACTCTTATTGCTATTGACAAGCAGTATGGAATAGGGGTAGAGAGCCAGAATGTTCAAGCTCCACCTCTGATGCATACTGGCTGTGTGACCCTGGGCAAGTCACTTGTCCCCTTAGTGTTTTAGTTACTTCTCAAAGACTGTTGAGATGCTGCCATATGGCTTTGGGAGAGGGAGTTTCCATGGAGTTTCCAGTGCTTATCCTCTTACCATCATCATTATTATCATGACTTTGTCCTACTACCTCTCCACACTGGTCAACATGTTTCATTTTGTCATCTCTGGCCTCCAGGCCAGTCCAAATTTTAGGTCCTTAGTTGAAACTGGTTTTGAAGAATTTGCTGGGCTGAGGTCAGAAGTGGTGTCAAGAAGGCAGAGCTAGCTACAGCCCTGTGGTGGTGATGACAAATTAAGATAGCCTCTCAAAGATAAGAGAAAGCGAGGAAGACACTTGGCTCTGTGATTCATGGTAGAGCAGGATTGAAAATGGGAACCCAGTCTGACCTAGAGAGCTAAATTAGAATAGAAGGAAATCTGAATACCACAAGAATTCAGCATAAGTCACAGGGGGCAAAAGCAGGCAAGTTGTGCTTTAGGGCCAAAACCTTGCTATTATGCTTCCACAGGATGCAGTCCTGCCTCTGGCCAGCTGCCTAGTTGGAGAATTGATGGATCAATGAAAATCCATCTTGACTAGAAAGTAACCCAAAGTTCCTGCACTATTCTTGGAGGATTGTTAGAATAGGATTCAAAAGATCAGAGTTGTATTCCCACTTTTGCCATTTATTAGTTGTTTTACTTCAAGCAAGTTATTTCATTCATTCAGCAATTAAACAAGTGTTTATAAAGTGCCTGCTATTTGCCAGTCATTTGGCTAGAGGCTTGGAAATACCAAGATAAAGATGAAATAGTCCCAAATCTCAAGGAGTTTACGGTCTTTTGGGGGGGAAACAGCATATATGCATATAAATAAAATGTAGAAGTTTGTGTAACACTGTGTGTAAAAATTTACATAATTTGTAAATGTGTAAATAAATTACCCCAAAAATTACACTTGTAAATAAATACAAAGTAGTTGGAGGTGAGACACTAACAACTTGGGTTGGTTTTCAATTGTGTCTGACTCTGTGACCCCATTTGGGGTTTTCTTGGCAAAGGTATTAGAGAGGTTTGCCATTTCTTTCTCCAGTTCATTTTACAGGTGAGGAAACTGAGGCAAATAAGGTGAAGTGACTGGCCCAGGATCACACAGCTAGTAAGTATCTGAGGTTGGATTTGAATTCATGATAATAAGTCTTCCTGACTCCAGATCCAGCACTCCATCCACTGTACCACCTGGGTGGGTGTAGGGGTGCATGTGAAAGATCTCATTCAGGAAGGAGCATTCATCTGAGCTTTGAAGGATTATAGAAATCCTAAGAGGCAGAGGATAAAATATATATATTTCAGTCTTATGAAACAACATTTACAAAAGCTCTGAGGCAGAAAATGGAATTCTCATAGCAAGTGGGACAGTTTGACTATAAAAAGGAAATGTTTGACTATAAAGGAAAGTAAATTTGTATCTCCAGCACCTAGTATAGAGCCTAGAAAAGTTGTTATTGTTATTCAGTCATTTTCCAGTCATATCTGACTCTTCATGATACCATTTTGGATTTTCTTGGCAAAGACATTGGAATGCTTTGCCATTTTCTTTTCCAGTTTATTTTACAGATAAGGAAACTGAGGCAAACAGGATGAAATGACTTACTCAGAGTCACATAGCTACCATGTTTCCCCAATAATAAGACCTATCCCAAAAATAAGCCCTCCCCTTACTGTGTAAGATTCCTCTAAAATAAGCCCTCCCCTGAAAATAAGCCCTATTCAGATTGCTACTGTAGTGAAGGTGATCCCCTGCGCTACACGCTACATTACGGTACCCTCTGTATGCACCGTCCCCCCCCCCCCCGGGTGAAACGCACGCCGCGCTCCAAGCTGCATCTAATCAGAGCTGCAGCAGTGAGCACATCATCCTGTTCCCCAGTGATTTGCTTGCTGGCACCATTGAGAGCAGTGCCGCGGAGGAGAGCTGAGGCAGGACAACATAAGCCCTCCCCTGAAAATAAGTCCTCTGGTGTTTTTCTTTCAAAAAAAAATAATAAGACAGTGTCTTATTATCGGGGAAACACGGTAGTAAGTGAACTTAGGAAGATCAGTCTTCCAGAACTGGTGCTTTAACCATTGTGCCACATAGCTGACCCTGGTACATAGTAGACAATAAATGCTTCTTAATTGGCTATTTGTCATTGCCATCAAGAGTCCAATCAGCCTGAAACAATTGATTGAAGTCATATTATGAAAGGCTTAAATGCCAAACAGGAATTTATTCTAAAAGTAATAGGAAACCGCTGGAGCTTTTTGCAAGGGAGCTCAAAGGAGTGACATGGTCCAACCTGGCCTTTAGCAAGACCAATTTGGCAGCAGAGTCTTATTTACCTCATCTGTAATTCTGGGATATTTTTAAGTGATTGAGTTGGACTAGATGGCCTCTAAAACCTTTCCTGTCTCTAAATCTGACAGTATGGTATCTGTACTACCTTTGCCAAAGGGCACTTATGAAGATCAAGTGATATAAAGTATATAAACTATAAAATACACTTCAAATGCTAAAGTAGTATTACTTTAGGAGTCTATGGTTTCATAAGTGAATGTTCTCCTGTTGATATTACAATCATGACTTTTTTATAACGTAATGGATGGTCTTTCTGAGTTAATGTAGCAGAAAAGATTCATCCCTAGATGACCAACCAATCTTCTGGTGATGAGTTGTTCTCAACTTCACCAGGTTGATCCTCCAAGGTAGGACCTGACAAAGCTTGTTCTCCACTGACATATTAATATTATATTTCTAGATCATATTGCTAGGTGCTGTGCTAATAACTTCACAATTTCTATTTTTTACAATCACAATTTCTATTTTTAAAGAATATTTTACAATATTCTTATTTGATCCTCACAACAATCCATTTTACAGATGAGGGAACTGAGGTAAACAGAGGTTAAGTCATTTGCCCAAGGTCACAGAGCTAGTAAATGCCTTAGACAGATCTGAACCCAAATTTTCCATACGTGAGGCCCACCCTCTCCATCCATTGTCCCACTGTGATGCTTCTATTTGATGTTCAGAACCCTCTGCAACCTGAACCCATCCCACCTTCCAGACTTCTTACATATTACTTTTCTCCATGAACTCCACAATTCTGCTCAACTGGGTTTCCTGCTATTCCTCAATGATATTCCATCTCCTATCCCCAGACTTTGGGCTCTGGCTGTCCCTCATGCCAGGGATGCTCTCCCTTTCTACCTCTACCTCTGAGAATCCCTTCAAAACTCAGCACAAGGCTCACTTTCTTCATGAGCCCTTTCCTGGTTTCCAGGTTAATAGGTTAACTTCTACCTACTTTGTAAGTGTTTTGTAAATTCATAGACATAGACATATATACACACATATGCACACTACATATATATATACATACACATATGAATCTGTGTATAGGTATGTGTATAGATGTACTACATACGTATGCGGGCACACATGCATATACATATACACATATGTGTATATATATGTGTGTGCACTACACACTTATGTATTTATGTGTATGTGTGCGTGCACATATATGTATCTATATGTATATGTGAATACTTGTGTGTGTGTGCAATTTCCCTGCTTCGAAGGCAAGATCCTTGAGGGCAGGGATTATTTCACCTTTCTCCTTAGTACCTGGCTCAGTGCCTCACTCATAGCACACACTAGAAAGCTTGTTGTATCGCCATCAAGAATCTAGGGTCACTTCCGAGTCACAGTGAAACACTGGAGTAAAACTTTTGTGCAAGAAGGATATTAATAGTATTTTCCATATGTAATAGAAGATATATGTATATATATTTATGTTATTCTGGTAGAAGCAGTCTTTGAACGATAGTTCATATATGCATGCCTTTATTTCATTTGATTGAACAAGTGTGAAGAACACATAAAGGGAGAGGAATGGAATGATATAATATCTACTACATGGCAGGCATTATGTCTAGCACTTTATATATTTCTCATTTGATCCTCATCATAACCCTGTGAGGTAATTGCTATTATTATCCCCATTTTAAAGCTGAGAAAATTGAAGCAAAAAGAGGTCATGTGACTTGCTCTGAATCACACAATCAGAAAGCTATCTGAGGTGGGATTTGAACTGGAGTCTATCCAGATTCCAAACACAAACTCTATCCACTGCCCCACCTAGCTGCTTTAAATAACAACAGAACACTTAAGTATAAGCTAATAGGATTTGGAATTTTGTATCCTTCCCAGGGAGCTCAGGGTCTTTGCATATTGCAAGTCTCAATAAAGATTTATTTAATTAGTTTGAAGGAAGCTTAGGGATCATATATTCTAAGCCCCCTGAAGCTGAGACCCACAGAGATTAGTTGACTTGCCCAATGTCATCCAAGTGGCATATGATGAGGCTGGGCTTCAAACCTAAGTCTTCTTACTCTAGATCGAGCAATTAAAATACTCAGAGTAGCTACTAAAAGTCCACTTCTCCTGTATCTGGAAGAGTGTATTCTTAGTGTCTGTGAAGGAGGTGTTAACTTGTGAAGGGATGGGAAAACATTCTAAGAGATCTTAGAGTTGAGAAACTGCTTCTGCATACTGGTGAACATGAGTCATGAAAGACAACTCAAAGACAAACTCAGAATTAGTGAGTTAAGAAAAGCTTTTACTGAGTGCTTACTATGTGCCAAACACTGCTCAGCCCTGGGAATGCAAATACAAAGTATGATAGTCCTTGTCCTTAAGAAGCTTATGTTCAATAAGGGAAGAAACACATTGGGAGTGGTGGTTGGGGAAGGTGTTTTGGTCTGGGGACCCTAGGGAGTCACATGGATGGCCATTTGATACAAAGGGAAGTCAACTGACACACCCTTTTCAGAAGCTATGTTAGTACCTCTAGTGGTCAAGTAAACATCAATAATTATCACCCTTTCCCCAAAATGCCAGTCCTACTCCAGTGTTCCCCTGTCTACCCTTCCAATTGTTTTAAATATCTCGTGAGAACTCATGTCCTGGAAATCTTCCCTAACGGTGAGCCATAATGACCCTTCCCAACATGGAGCTCAATACCCTCTTTTTTGCTATGCCACAAAATACTCTTGGTTTGCAAGAAATGTCAGCTCTGAGATAAATTAGTGAGTTTGTTTTATCCTGGGCCTACTAGCAGCATGACCAGTCCTAGAGTTGTGAGAGCCTTAAATCCATTAATGAATCTTGCCCGACAAAAACTAATCTCATGAGAAGCATTTTGTTGGGGAAGATATATATTGGATCTGATCTCTAAATTAAAGAACCAATGAAGAAAAGATTATGAAACACATTTTCCCCTTCACAGTAGACAAGTGGGAGGAAAATATTCCATATGCTAAGAAACATTGTCACATTTTCAGTGTTTTGCTTAATTATTTTTCTGTTACAAGGAGTTCAATGGAGAAAACAGGTGGGAGAGGTATTATGAAATGACTATAATAGAAAATACTAAAAAATAAGAACTATAAGAAGAACCAAGATAAATATATATACATATACATATATATTATCACTATTTTGGACTGACAAAACATTTGAAGATGCATTTAATGTGTTTGAAGCTCTTCTAATTAATAGGATATTTATCTTAAAGGTTGATTATAAGATCAGGCAAAAATAATCCCCAAATTGAAGTACAGAGAAAGAAAATCACTTGTCCAATTTAAGGATATCATGTAAAATTTAAAACCAAGATTAAAGCTAAAAAAAATTGTCCAAAATCTAGTCTTGAGAACAGGTCCAGTCCTGGGAAAAAATCTAAAAAAGTCAAAATGCAGTCCTTGTATCTTTTTTCTGTGCCCATTGTCCTCCTTTTAGGCACTTTCTTTATCAGTGCATAGTGCTTTCCTGATGCCCCACAACTCCCATTGTGGTGCCACAGCTGGGTCTGCCCTCTCTGACAAGGCCCATATTCCTGACCTTGGAGTCATGTTCTCATCCTCTTTGGCGTACTTTGATGTCTTAGCTAAAAAAGGGACTAATAGTGGGAATTTCAGGTACTCTAAAGGTACCTAAAGGCCTTTAGAAGAAAGACTTCTCATCTAATTCTATTTGGGAACCTCTATGATTAAGTTAACTATGGCCTTCCTATGTTATTACTTTGGTTATGTCTGCAAAAAAAAGTAATAGATGAAACAATTTCTCAGAGGATGAGAAAGTGTTTACATTAGGCTACTGTGGCAAAAAATAATAATAATTGATTTTCTTCAGATAGCCCAGAAAGAAGACTTACAAACATTCAGAATAGTCATTCAGTACCAATCAACCTCCAGCCTTTTTTTGCCATTATGACATCCAGCCTGACTGTAGGAATCCTTCTCCACCATATACAAGGACACACTCAGGGAATTAGTATCTTGTGTTTCTGTTATGGCCTGACCCAGCAGTAATAGTCTAGGGAATAAAACAGGAGTGTTTTGTTTTTACATAAAAAATTCTTTTTAATGAAAGGTCACTTCAGGTGCTGCCCAACTGCAATCATACTGGGGATATTATTTTTATTGTAAGGCAGTAAATGGTTTGCATCTTACTATGCTATTCAGCCTTGGCCCCTAGGAATCATAGCTCTGCTCTGCTAGAACCTTTAGTGAGGCCTTCAGAAGAGCATACAGAGAGTGCATCTTTATTCCATATACATTAGCTATAAAAAGAAATAAAAGGCATTTGTCCCACATTAGCGCAAAATATGCACAACTAAGCAAAGAACATTTTTAAACTCTTCAGGAGAAAAATGGACAAATACATTTTGGGAGAGACAGATTTTCATGGAAGAAGGATCATCAGTCTTGGCACTCCTTTTTCTTAAATTAAATTTTATTTTATTTTCAAAGATCAGTCTTCTCTCTCTCCCACTTCCCTCTCCTCATCTCCACCTTGAGAAAGCAAGAAAAACAAAATCCCTGTTACAAGCATATATAATATAGCCAAGCAAAATATATTTTCTCATTGGTCAGGTCTAAATTTTTTTAAAAGTGTCAATTTGCCCTCTGAGTCTATCACAACAAAAATGAAACTCATTGCACACATGTATAGTCAATCAAAATAAATTTTCACATTGGCCATGTCCTAAAAATATTTCTTATTCTTCATTCCGAGTGCTTCAGAATAATTTAACTTTATAAAAAGAGGTAGGTAGCCTCTTTTTCACTAATTTCACTTTTTCACTCCACTAATAAGAACTTAGCACAGGGGTGGCTAGGTGGCACAGTGAATAGAGCACCAGCCCCGGAGTCAGGAGGACCTGAGTTCAAATCTGACCTCAGATACTTAACACAAAAACTAGCCATGTGACCTTGGGCAAGTCACTTAACCCCAACTGCCCTCCAAAAAGGAAAAAAAATGTCAAAATGTCAAAAGAATTTAGTACAATAGTCTTTCATTATATTTATATATTTGGTACTCATTCCTCATCAGTAAGGACTCTCTGATTGGAAGATTAGAACAAAGAACTCCTTCTAAAACCTCCATTTAAGGAAGGTTCTGTAATGGAAATGGGAATTTGAAGATTTCCCCTGCCCCTTAGTAGGCCTAGGGGGAATTTAAAGACCTTCCCTGCTTTGAAAGTAAACTCTGCCACCTTATAAGCTGAATGTAGTTACATGGAGCCTGTGATGGGAGGAGTTTGCTAAAGAGTAGAGCAGAGCTCACAGGAAGCTCCCCTGCTTTGAAGATAAACTCTGCCTCCTAACAGACTGAATGTAGTCACATGGAGGCTGTGGTGGGAAGAGTGTGCTGAAGGGTACAGCAGAGCCACAGGAAACTGGGAGTCAGAGCTAGACTAGAGGGCTGGGGGAGAGGATGCTCCGACAAGGAGTCAAATAGGCTCATGAGTAAATATTGATCTTATATTGCTTTGTGGGAAGGCTGCAGGATGCTGTGGCTCTCTGTGTTGTTAGGGTTTGTTAACTTCTTTACTACTATGATGGAATTGGCTTGCTGATTTGGGGATTTGGTTTTCTGCTGTCTAAATAAATGCTTCGTTTCTGTCCTCTATGTAGAGAGTTTGTTATATTTTGTGATCGCGCCTCTTGAAGGAATATTTGTAGTCACGGTCTTTATTGTGATTGTGGGCACTGTAAATATTGCATTGGCACTACAAGACCAGTCATCTCTTCATTTCCCACCTGGCTGAATTCTTTTCAACTTCTCCATCACATCCCTCTGGGCCATCACCAGTTGTCTGGACCTATGCCTTACCATTGGACTCTAATGACTCTGGTGAAGAGAATGGGGCTGATGACTTTGCAGAGCTCTGTCATGCTGAAATTCATTCACTTGCAAGTCAAGACACCCTCCCGATGTTATTGGTCTTCTTTTATGACAAAAGACAATCAGGACACATCCCCGTCTTTGATACCTTCCCCAGCATCCCCTCCCCACTCTTCTTCTTCCTCTTGTGTGCTGTCTCCTACCATTAGATTGTTAAATACTTTGAGGTCAGAGATTATCTTTTTTTTTTTTTGCATTTGTATCCCCAGTACTTAGCATAGCACCAGATTTACAGTAGGTACTGAATAGATGCTTATCGACAGATTGACTGAAACAGCAATTAGAATGGAGTTGTGAGACAGTAGTGAAAGGAAGAGATTGATAGAAAAGGTGCTTATGGTCCAGAAGTCTCTTTAGTTGGGAATATGCTCTAACTCTGCATGCCATGAAATCTATCAAGAAGGAAAGGATCCTGGATGATCAGTCAGTCAATCAAAAAACATTTACTAAGGGGATACTAAATGCCAGACATTATGGCTAGGCACTTGAGATACAAATGAAATAAATTAAATATTCCCCATTCTCAAAGAGTTTCTATTCTAGAAAGGGAGATTCCATGTAAATATTTATATATGTATGTGTTTATGATTATATCAGTATATATAGAACCAATGTGTATGAAATAAATATAAGGTACTTAGTGAAGGAGTACACTATCAGTTGAAACAATCTGGGCAAGGAATCATGTTGAAAGAAAGCTATCCTTCACTTGTGCCTTGAAGGAAGTAAGGGATTCTATGAGGCAGAAGTGATGAGGAAGTATTTTCCAGGTATGGGAAGTGGCCAGTGCAAAGATATATAAATGAAAAATGAAGAATTTCTTCATGTGTGAAGAATAGTGAGATACTCAATTTGGCTGGAGAGAAATGTAAAGAAGCTTGAATGGAAAGATTAGGGCCAATTTATAAAGAGTTTTATAAACCAAACAAAAGAATTTCTATTTGATCCTTGAAGCAATAAGAAATCACAAGTGTTTATTGAACAGGGAGTGATACAGTCAGAATTGCAATTGAGGAAAATTACAATGGCACTGTGTGGAGGCCAGATAGGAGTGTGGAGAAACTTGAAAGTGGGAGAATGATTAGGAAGCTATTGTAATGGCCCACATGAGAGGTGATGCTGACCTGAACTAAGGTGGCAGCTGTGTGTAGCAGCAAGCACCCTAGCATACCCAGGATGGCTGCTAGCACAGGTTCTTAGATAGACTTTTCTAAAGGAAAGCAACTCAAAAAAGGTTAACAATCCTACTTTAATAAAACATATCTCATTTACCTAGTTCAGGGGGGAAAGTCAGCACCCTGAACTTCAGAGAATACAAACAGAAGTTACAAGCAGACAAAAGTACATTCAGAGAAAATAACACAATTGAGCAGACAGGGCTTCCAGCTGTCTGACCATCACATACATACCTAGTGAGTCACCAGAGAGAGAAGCACCAACACCTGGGTTTTCAAAGCCGGGGGGGCTCCCCGGCTGCCCAGAGTCTCATCTGATCAAATCATGCAAATCTTCCCAAAGTGAGCCCCAAAGCAAAACCTCACCTCAGAGGTATATATAGCCTTCTCCAGGGTCAGAGAATATCACAACCCTCATGACCCACTTGACTACAAAGTAACAAAAGTTGTGCCTCCTGAAAAACAAGCCTCCCTCAAAGCGGGCTTCTCCTGTGGGCTCTACTCTACCCTTTAGCAAACTCTTCCCACCACAGGGTCCTTATGACCACATTCAGCCTACTGGGGGGCAGAGTTTATTTTCAAATCAGGAAAGGTCAAGTTCAATTTAGGCTTATTAAGTAACAGGGAAGATCTTCAAATGACCATTACACTGTGAGAGTAGTGTTAAAGGGTCGGATGTGAGAGATGTTGCAGAAGTTCAGTTGACAAGGTTTGACTACTTACTGGATATGTGGGTTGAGAGGTGGGGATAATGCTGAGGTTACGAAGCTGGAAAACTAGAAGAATAGCGGTGCCTTTGATAGAAATAAGGAAGATCAGTAGATGGAAGGCAGTTGGGGGGAAAGATTAATAAACATTTTAGACATATTAAGTTTGAGATGCCTATGAGATAACCCATTTAGAAGGTCTAATAGTTAGTGATAGAGGATTGGAGCTTAGGAGAGAGACTGAGGCTGGATGTAGAGAGCTGGGAGTCGTTTTCAGAGAGATGTTAAATTAAAATTGTGCATGCTGGTGAGGTCAACAGAGAGAGAAGAAGACTACTGAAATATTCTTGTGGAAGCTATTTGTCTTCCATCGTCGGGTCTGTCCCATCTGGCAGGAGGGCTGCAGTAGAGCCCTCAGCCCAAGACGTTTCAGTTCTTCAGACACTGCTAAGTTTCACGTCTCCTAGTCACATAACAACATTCGTAGAATGTTGATTTAAAAAAAAAGATGACCCTTTATTTCCAGGGAAGTTTGGGATCATCAAAGAAATAATAACTAGCATTTATACTGTTGGTTTTTTAAAAGTTGGCTAAGCATTTTACATATATTTTACATATATTACCTTATTTCATCCTCACAAGGTAGGTACCACCTTTATTCCCATTTTACAGATGAGGAAAAGGAGGCTTAGAGAGCTCAAGTGACTCCTCTAGGGTCACACAGTTAAGACATGTCTAAGATAGGATTAGAACTCAGGTCTTCCTGAGTTCAAGTCTTGTGCTCTATCCAATAATGCCACCTGGCTGCCTTGCAATTTCCTGAGATTATCTAGCCCATCCTTCTCCTCCTGTTTAATTCTACTCATTGAAATAGGTCATAGGATAAAACAAATATTCCTTTCAGGGATTTATGAATGTCAATTGAGTACAAATAAAAGAACTGAAACTTCACATTTATTTGTGTTTTCTTTATCATCACCTAGAGGAAACTAGGTAATACAGCCAGGCCTGGAGTTAGGAATCCCTAAGTCCCAATTCAGCCTCAGACTTACTAGCTGTGTGACCCTGAGAAAGACACTTCCCCTCTGTCTGCCTTGGTTTCCTCAACTGTAAAATGGGGACGATAATAATAGCACCCATCTCACAGGGTTGTTATAAGAACCAGATGAGATAATATTTGCAAATTGCTTAGTTTGGTTCCTGGCACACAGTAAACCCTTAATCCTTATTCCCTCCCCATCAGAAGGACTAATATAAGGTTTAAATAAACAACTAGTGATAAGGAACAACCTTTCCCACTTCTTTCTTTAGAATTGCTTTGTTCTCTTGGAAATCTTTAGAGAAAAGCATAATTATAGCACAATGGGCAAATTCATCTGAGTTTTGTAAGTAGATTAAATAATTTTGATAAATTATGTTTGCTATTTTTCCTCAAAGCAAAAGAAGTTATCATGAACTAACTTGGCAGCCCAGAAACCTCCTTGCCAAAGGAAACCGAATGTAAAGCTCTCTCTGAAAGTGCAATACCAAGAAATGATATCCAAGGGCCTCTTGCTCATGGGGCTGGCAGCATTTAGTTCAGTCTTGAGAAACTGGAAGAGAGAACAGAATTAGGAGTGAGGAATAAAGAGAAAACAGCGATCTATGAAACAGCCATGGTTCATTTTCTATTTTTTCCTTTAGAAATATTATATACATATATCATATATTATACGTATATGAGTGTATATGAATAGTAAGACTGATTTTTTTTTCCTGACTTATGACAGCAGGGTCATCTGCCTCATTGCCTCAACATACATGAAATGTGCTTTTCTGGATGCTTTTTACAATGCTGATGCTGAGAGGCATGACTAGAACTTTCAAGTGAGGCTCTCTATGAATTATATGGAGCTTTCCTTGCATACTGATGTGTGATTTCCCCTGTAGCATTGGCGTAATGGAGCGATAACATAATTCAGTTCTACTGTATGTCTAGGCTGGTCTCTTTCCTAATTCTCTAAAGAAATGATGAAAGACACCAGGTGTGGGGAATACAGTACACACCTGTAATCTTTTCTCTTGGGGAGGCTGAAGGTGGTGGATCTCTTCAGTTTATAAATTCTAAGCTGAAGTAGTGGGGAGGGAGAGAGAAGAAAGAAGAAATGAAGGAAAGAAGGAAGAAGGAAGGAAGGGAGGGAAAAAAGGAAGGAAGAAAGGGAGGGAGGAAGGCAGGAAAGGAAAGAATAAGAAGAAACTAGGGAGATAAAAAAAAGAGTCAAGGGAGGAGTAAAGAAAGAAAGGGAAGGAAACGAGGGACAAAGGGAGAGAGGGAGGGAGGGAGGAAGGACTATTGAAAAAACAAGGACAAATTCTGATTCTTTTTTTTTAGTGACCAAAGAAAATTAAAGAAAGATATCACTTAAGGCAGACTTCTGAGAGTTCTTGTTTTCTTCGGTCCCCAATACAACTTTTGCAAGGACAAGGGAAGTGACTTCTCTCTTCAGAAGCAGTTTGTTCTACAACTACAGTCTCTCTCAAGGTACACAATATCAGCAATGCAATACTAAAATCCTAATCAATTCTAGAGAAACAGGCAGCCAAAGTCAGCAACAGTCTTCTGTTTCCCTGTAGGCAATAACCCCTCAGCAGCCTCCTTGTCTATGTAGCTTTGGAAGTTTGCAAAGTCCCCATGGGCCAGCAGCTGCAGATGGAAACATAAGCTGAAGAAGTCTCAATGTTCTGGGAGGTTTGGGGGATGGGGGGTGGGGAGGGGTGAGAAATTGTTGCTTTAGAGGAAAGACTGTCTCTTATCTGTAGCTGCCCACTTCCTTTCAACCTTTTCTCTGTTTCCCCTTTTCTCAACCTTCTGTCTGATCATTTAAACACTCAGAGACATTATGCAAGTAAGTGCCCAACCAGTGTTGAAGAGCGAGACACTGACTTTTTTGCATGTATCATTATCCAGCAAGGTCATAGCAAAAAAAGATTCCAGGGATCTTGCAAAGAAATTATTGAAATCGACCACTCAGCAAATAAAAGTAATGACAAAGGAAAGGGTGGGGATGGAGAATAGGTTTAGCAGTATCTGTTGGTTAGCTAGTTAACCAGCATTTACTAATCTACTATGTGCTAGGCACTGTGGAACATAAAACTAGCACTTCAACCTTAGCCTTGCTTACAGTCTTGATGTGAGAGAAAGAACAGGTGCTTCCTAAGAAATCAGGCTTGCCCCAGTGCCATTCAATACCCCCTCATGTAAAAACATCCAGCCTCCCAACTTTAACGGTATTCTTCCTGTCCAACTGGAACGTGTGTTCCCTGGGAAGCAACCGAAGATGGTACGGCAACAATATGTAAATTAACAAAGTGAAAATGGAATACAAAGATGAGATTTGAAATTCTATGTGCGGCGCTAGTCTCCTGGTGACCTTACTGTAGAAAAGCAAACATATCCGCCTCAGAGAGGCAGCAATGCACATACCAAAATAATCCTTGCTACTCCAACATTCTTTGATCTAGCAAAAAAAGCCCTCAGAAGGGGATAGAATATACAATAAATGTTGTATCACAAAGCCAAAATGTCAAGGGAGGGAATGAAAACATTAAAGGTTTGTAGTGCTGTATAAAGAGAAAATCCCCTCCATTTTGGATTATTTAAAATGGTTACTATTAAAAGCCTTTATTAGTTAAAAGGAACAATCGCTCAACATACTGTTGTTTCCCTAATTTCTATTCTTGTCCCTTGTTTTGAGTTGACTTTTCCAGGAGCCCCTTCAAAGTGTTAATTGCTTTTTTTAGGCTGCTCCTGCACAACTGGTAATACTTTGACCAAAGATCTGATTAGCACCAAGAACAGAATAAAGAAAACTCTGTACACCTTTGTTTTCCTTCAGGGTCAAAAGAGGCCCCATTTCTTTTGTACTCAGGACCTGCCCTAGATAAAATGATTAATTCTGTGCCGTGGAGGAAGCATTATAGGCAGACTCTGGGTGATCTCTTAGTTCACCTACATTTATTTCTGAAGGATAGAAAGGGGAAGAAAGAGGCAAGACATATACAGACAAGCCTGTTGAAATGTTTTAGTCTCTCTTTCTTAGCCAACTGTGACTTTCAAGTTTTACCAGTGTTACCAAAACCATCTTACTTTTCTTCTCCTTCCTGCCTCTGTCATGTGATCACACTCATTATCAAAGAGAACATAATATATGACTATAGGTTGACTGATTACAAAAACAAAGGAGAGAAATAGGGCCTGGGCCTGTGATTTCATTGGTATAGCCAATTCCCAAGTATGGAAACTCCCTCTATCTTTATAGATTGGCTTCTTCTCAGCAAATCATGGCTTTCAAGAGTTGGGCAGAACAGAGATATCACAAGACAGGCTACTTGGAGCTATAACACTTTAGAGTACAGTTGAAATGAATTAAAATGCAATTAGGAAATATTTAATAAAATAAATAAAAATATAACCAAGTATAGATAATGTTAATATGTGGTTTTCCAAGTCAATATTATCCCACTGGGACACTTAAGTATGGCTTAGTAGTCTCATTTCTATCTGAGTTTCACACCCCAGCCTAGAGTACTGAGAAACATCACAGAGCTAATAATCATCTGAGGTTGTAGTTGAACCTGGGTCTTCCTGTCTTTGAGGCTGGCTCTCTATCCGTGATACCATCCTACAAATTAATATTAATAATGGTAACAATAACAATAGCTAACATGTATAAAGGATTTGAAGGTTTACAAAACGCTTAAGAAATAGTGATCCATTTTATCTTCACAACAACCCTGGGAGGCTGGTGATGTTATTGTCCCCATTTTACAGATGGGTAAATTGTGGCCGATGAAAGTTAAAAGATGTGCCCAGAGCCACACTGCTAGTCATGTGAATGATTTTGAACTTAGATCTCTCTGACTTGAAGCTCACTGTGACATCTAGCTATCTCTTATAAAAGCAAACATATGCAAAAATCCAGACTGTTTGTCAAACAGAAACCTTGGGAGGTTATATTCCAAGAATCACACTTATTTCAGTGATGGGTCCATGGTAAATAACTTTTCATAATATTTTTATATTAGCCTTCAGACCAATGTATTAGTCACACAAGAAGCTTTTGTAGTTTTTCAGTTGTGTCTGACTCTTTGTGACTCTGAGGACTATAGCGTGCCAATATTGTCCATGGGGTTTTCTTGGCAAGGATACTGGAGTAGTTTGTCATTTCCTTCTGTAGAGGCAAACAGAGGTTAAGGGACTTGCCTAGGGTCATATAGCTAGTGTCTGAGGCCATATTTGAACTCAGGTCTTCCTGACTCCAGGCCCAGTACTCTATCCACTGAACCCCCTAGCTGGCCCTCAGCTTTGGTATACGTGTTAAAAAATCAGTCCTTTTAACATTGTAGTCCTACCACTAACATTCCAGGCAACATCCTTGATTTCTGAAGCCCTGATTCTCCTGTGCTTGCAAATAGGAAGGAAATCTGCAGTGTGATAGATGGTAGTGTTTCCTCTTTGCTTCAGGCTTACTCTCCATCAGCAAGCTGGTAATATGGTAGGCGTGCAGACTGGGAACCTGAGTCAGCTTTCTCAGTTGAACATCCATCAGCTGCTGTGAGGAGCCATGGATTGGCAGGAGTTTGCCAGGGAATGGGCCATTTCTTGTCACTCTCATCATTAGTAGAGTATGGATTAGTGGCAGCAGGGTTATTCATACAATATTTAATGAATTTATATAATTAGACCACTTTTCATTAGGGCCTGATGTAATGAAACCACAAACACTTCTCAAAAAGCAGGGGATCCAGCTGGAGGATGTTGACTTTATTTATTCAGCACAGGCAAATACACAACCATAGGCCTCTGGAAACTTGAGCAAGTAGAAATATCACCACTGAAACACCCAAAGTGGCCAAAAAAGAGAAGGTACTCCATCTGCATGGGGAATTGGCTGGGGAAAAGGCATAACTTGTGTGTACTTATTCATGTTGAGAGGCATGGCTAAAACTCACTTGAGATGACTATGACTAGACAGGCTTTCACTTCATTTTAATGCCTAATTTCACCTGTGCCATGTTCCAGACCATGGAATAATATAAATCAACAGTATTTTACTGAAAGCCTACTACATCAATCATCTAAGTACTCTATTGAGCTTTTGTATTATCTGTTAACTAGTTATATGTTTGGTTTATGCATCTGATCAACAATAAACAAAAAAGGGAAAGGAAAAAAGAAAGGGAAAATGATTTACCCTTTTAAGGGGAAAATTTGAGTCATATTGGCAGGCACTATACTAAGTGCTTTTTGCAAAAATTATCTCATTTGATTCTCACAATAACCTGCAAGGTAGTGCTATTATTATGCCCATTTTACAGTTGAGGAAACCGAGGCAAACAGAGGTTAAGTGACTTGCCCAGGGTTATACAGCTAGTCAATATCTGAGACAGAATTTGAATTCAGGCACTTTCTTCAATCTGCCACCTAACTGCCCTAGTAGCATATAGATCCCCAACTCCTCCCTGGGTAGTCAAGCAGACTTCCTAATAGCAGCCCTCTGGGGAACTGGGATCTCTGCTTTGCCTCTGGAGCAGTTTGCCTCCAATCAGAGGGTGTCTTCTATACCACTTGCCCTGAAGTGCAAAAATTTCTAGTTCTAGCTCTGATCTCAGAATCTCATATTTTGAGAAGAATCAGAATTGAAGGTGCCCTAAAGGTTAATGGGAAGACCATTTAGTGGACCAAAGTGGGCAGCTATATGTTGCCAAGAATAGCTTAAGTGACAGGTGGCTAGGCGGCACAGTGAGTACAGCGCCGGCCCTGAAGTCAGGAGGACCTGAGTTCAGACCCGGCCTCAGACACTTACACACACACACACACACACACACACACACACACACACACACACACAAACTAGCCATGTGACCTTGGGCAAGTTACTTAACCCCAACCGCCCTCCAAAAAGCAAAAAAAAAAAAGAATAACTTAAGTGTGAGGCAAAGCGAAAATGGCAGAATGCCAGGAAGTTCTACCCCACAACTCATTCACATAGGTCTAGAAAATGCAATGGACCAAGTCCTGATTGGAAAAATAGAAGGGGAAAAAATATGGTGAGTCGTTTTACTGGCTCATATTGACAAAGGGAGATAGAGAGAACTGCAGATGCTGGCAATAGATACGTCCAGGAACAGCCTGGGCTCATTGCTCAGACCCAAACCCAGGTCAAGAACCTCAGCTCAGGAGGGCTTCGATTAGACTTTGCCCTAGATCAGACAGTTGTAGGAGCACTGAAAGCTTTCAGGTCCCTAGCCTGAATTGTCTCTGAGATTCTGGAACAACTCCACTACTCCAAGAAAGCAGTAGAAAGACCCTATAAGACACAAATTCAGGCCAAACATTAGAGCCTGGCCCTATCACAAAGTCTAAAGTCAGGAACTAGATTGGAAGAAGGAGCAAACAAAAAATACAGGAAAAACTGGGAAAATTTTAGAAGGAAGGCGCTAAAATGAAAGTGGAACAGGAATATATAAAGGAATGAAATGAAATCAGTCAAGAAAGGAATAGTCAGTTCTTATTGTTTTCAGATGTTGCCGTTGTTTTCAGACAAGAGAAAGGGGGAGTTTCTACTGTAGAATAAAGTGAAACATGAAAACAGAACCTATAATATCTGTAGTTCTGTTATTACAAAACAAAAAAAATCAGTGGGCTTGAATTGTAGCAGGAATGATACACTGTCAATAGCATTAAATGATTCAAGGTATTTGCAGATACAGTGACTTTTTAAAAAGCTGTCAAGGTAGAGTGTAGACTTAACATCATTGATATTTTCAAAGGCTAAATGTGAAATCCATCCATCAAGGCTAGACTAAGGATAAGGAAATTTATCATGCCATAATGTTATTATAACTTGTACTTTACAAGAAATAACTGCTTAATACTTGACTCATTCACACTCTTACAAGCTAGGTGATCCAACAAAAAGAGTTATAAGGAGTCTTTTAAAAAATATATATTTTGAGAGTGAGTCAGCAACAAAATGTAGAAAACTTGCCTTCCTATCCAACATTCTCCTAAGAACAAAGAGTTGGATATCACCTGTATTTTTAAGGGATCCCTTCTTGAGTAAATTATCTGATGGGAGAAACTGTAATTTAATTGGTGGAAGGAAGATCTACTGAAACAGATCTATATCTGCTCCACAACTTATAGTCTTAAACTGTTGGCACTGAGAAGTTAAATGACTTGTCCAGGGTCATACGGCCATTGTTTCAGAGGCAGTCCTTGGATCAAAGTTTTCCTAACTCTGCCACCTGCTCTTTATTCACTGCACCATGTTTCATGTCACATAGGCAATTCTTTGCATTAGGAATAGGAAATAGAGCTGTGATTTTACTAGTATAGAGGCAGCTAGGTGGTACAGTGAATAGTCTGTGGGACTTGGAATCAGGAAGATTTGAGCTTAAATTTGACTTCAGATATTGACTAGTTGTGTGATTCTGGGCAAACACTTCATCTCTGCTCGCCTCAGTTTCCTCAACTTTAAAATGGAGACAATAACCACCTGCCTTTCAGGATTGTTGTGAGAATCAGATGAGATATTTGTAAGGCACCTAACATAGTTCCACATAGTAGGCTCTATATCAATGCTTATTCTCTTGCCTAGTACAGGGAACTCCAGGGAGAGTCAAATGGAAGGGGGGTGGTGGTAATATTTGTAAAGTACTTAGCCCAGTGCTTGCCATATAACAGATACCATATAAATGCTTATTCCCCTCCCCAGTATAAGGAACTCTAAGGTGAAAAAACTTCATCTATCAATGTAAATGTAGGCACTTTTCTATCCAACCTATAATCTTAGAGGGTTGCTTGGGGGCACTGAAATATTATGTGATTTGCCCAGGGTCACAAAACCAGTTTGTTTCAAAGGCAAGACTTGAACCCAAGCCTCCCTGGCCTTGAAGTTGACTCTCTAGCAGCCATACCATACTGACTCTTTAATTCTTTAAATTATTTTGAACTAAACTGACATTAAATAAAATACTCCTTCATATTCACTTTCTTATTGCACGGGCTGTTCATGCCAACATATTTATGGTGAATCCCACTTGATTCTATGGAGATTATTTTAGCTTAAAAAAAAACCCATCATACTCAGGATTCATGTTTCAGTTTTACTGTGAGTTGGTATATTATTTTTTTAAAAAATTAAGAGCTTCTCTTTTAATATGTAAAAATATCATAAAGCAATTTTCAGATCATGATATTGATGTTGATTTATAGATATATTGCTGCAGATAATCAGCTGAAGAGCTCAGAGACCCCAAATCATTCTGTAGGAAGCAAGCTGTCTATTTCTTTAGAATCTGCTCATTCATTCCCAGCAGGGAATCCTGCCCTAAATAGGGACAGAAAGCTTGCCTTAATAAACACAATATTTCATATGTCAAAGATGGGATTATTTAATTTAACAGGGAGCAAATATTATAAAAAAGATAGAAAACCGTATGCACATTCTCATGTCGAACAGGTTAGCCTTGACCTTGGTGATGACGAGTTTCTTCCATTCCAGACTTTGGGCTGGCGAAGAGACAGAATGATTTGGGGACTGATAATGTTTGTGGCTTATGCACAATTAAAGGTATAAACACAGATCTACACATTTAGTGAGGTCTATCAAGATATTTATATTTGCAATGAGAAGTTTGGACTAAAGCTCACAATTGGTTTAGATATGTGATTTCAGCTATCTATTAGTAATATGCAATTTATAGTCTAACAGAGGTACTTAGGGCACTGAGAGGTTAAGTGGCTTTCCAAAGTCACATAGCCAGTATATGTCAGAGACAGGACTTAAACTCCCTTCTTTCTCACTTGTAAGTATGTTAGTAAGGCAGTTCACTATCCAGACTCTGTACTCTTCTACTATTGTTAAAATTATCAAAATTAACTACAAGGCAAAATTGGGCCATACTAGTACCACCAAAAGACAGAAGAGGGCTCTGTCAACATATATAATTACTATATACTTAATTTTTAGCTCTTGCTCTATGAGACTGTAATTAATACAAAAAAAGATGCCTGCAAAGATTTCCTTTTTTTAGATTCCAAATTCCTGGAGAACAGGAACCAAGTTTTCTATGTCTTGTTGTGGAAAGGGTCCTGGCTTGGAAGTCAAAGGACTGAATTTGAAACTTGATTCTGCTACTTATTACATTCGTGACCTTGGGGAAGTCATTTAACCTCCATCACAGTTGCATCACCTATAAGATAAGATGGTTAGAATAGATGAATTCCAAAGTTCCATCCTAGATCTATGATCCTATGATTGGATATCTAGCCCTGCATACAATGGATAATCAATAATTATTGCCTGACTAAACCATATTGCTACAGAGAGAAGGACACTACTTGGTGCAGAAGTATCCACTACAAGGCCTCATTACAGGCCTGCAATTCTCCTAAGTGGGGCTAAAGCAGATGAAAATGTAATTGAGAAATATTTAACAAAATAAAATAGAATAGAACATTTTCTATGTCAGTTATAATATCTGATTTTCTAAGTCAATATGTGGTCAGCAGGAATCCTTATGTAAGGGTCAGTGAACCCATATCTATTTGAGTTTGATGTCACTGGTTTAGTATATAGTTTTTCTATCTACAGTGGCTACTACTGTTACAAAAATATTATGTTATGTATGTCCATCACTACAAATCAATAGAAGGTATTCTGTATTCAGATATACAGCAGCAGAAATGTGATGTTCAGTTAGGGATATGGGAGTGATTGGTGATTTTGTTAGTGTAAGAACACCTTCCACCAAAAGGCAAATGGTAATCTATCTATAACTAGATAAGTTCTAGGGAGTTGCCTGGGAACCATGGAAATAAGGTGGTTGTCCAAATAAGCCTTTGTCCAAGGGCACACAGTTAATAAAAGTCAGAGGTGGGATCTGAACCTTGGTCTTCTTGAGTTCAAGTACCAAACTCTATCTGCTACCCTATACTGACTCATTTAGGAAGACTAGGGGGAAAAAAAAAAACCTTGAAATACTATACATTACATAAGATAGATTTCCCACCTATAGAACTCACTACTAAATTTTCATCTTTAGTATACAATCAATCAAACCAAAAAGCTTTGTGTCTTTAACATTTTGTCCATTTGTAACAAGTCTAAAATATACATATTTCTATTATCCCCTCCAAAAAAAAAAACCCAGAAAGAAATGTCTTTCTTTGGGGGGGGGGAAAAATCCCTTCCTAGCATTATAAACTTATTACTTCTATATGATTTACTCAGATAATTTTGCCACAATATTTTGAAATCAAAATTCTGTCGATTGCCATCTATATTAGCTCAGTTTGGACTGTCGTGAGATCATTGTTATAATATGAATTCCATTTGCATGCATTAAAATACAGCACAGAAAGCAACTCTTGTGCATGCTAAATAGTTATTTTTCCTAAACTTAAATCTCTCAGGTAGTTCATTTTTATTCCCTTAGCTCCCAGAGGTATTTTTCTGCATTAAGAAGAGCCTGCATGCAAACATTTATTTTATAAGATTCTAATCAGACATCTTTGCTTACTTATTACATTTTCTTGATTTTCCTCCCTTCGTTTTCATTGCTGGCGATGCCTCCATGAAAGCTGAATCTTTTAAGAGTTCACATTCTCCTGCTGCTTCTTGCTCACCTGAAGTCAGCCTCCCCTGTTGCAAAGGGCATGCGCTAATGAGCGGAGGCACAAGTGAGTATCAGAAAAGAAAAATGAAAAGACTATAATCACATTAATGGAATGAACAGAGTCGGGGTCGGGGGTATGGGGAGATTTTTAGGCAGAAGCTCAAAGCTATTTTGAAAAGTCAAACAGTGATGGAATCCTCTTTATCTTCACCTCTTCAACCTCCTGCCATCACTGTGTTCCCTACCCAGGCCAAGGCAGTCCACAACAACAGGCTTGTAGAAGCCACCGGAAGGAGATGCCACCACATCTCACACAGAGAAATTGGTATTCATTAAATACATTGTGCTATTTTAAACCATACCTCAGCCTGCGGGCGGGTGTTTGCCTGAAGGTAGGTCATTGAAAGTCAATGCAAATTAGGGCAGTTCCCTAGGAGCAAAAATTAACTTGTAGGAACTTGGTAGGCACGGGTCTTTTGCAGCTCAGTAACCTTTGGCACTGCTAGGGATAGAATCCCTGTATCTCCCAAGTGAGGTCCTTAGACAGACTAGTGATAGAAAAGGCTTTCCCAGTAGAGCATTCCAATTCCAATGCACTAAATGGTTTCTTCATTTGTATCTGAACTGACATCACTATAAATGAAAATAATAGGGGGATCTAATGCCATACAAAGTAAGCACTCTACAATATGGTAATTTCATCACTAGTTACCATCTTTTTTTTTTAAAAAGCAATTGGGGTTAAGTAACTTGCTCAAGGTTACACGGCCAGTTATTATTTCTGGGTGTGGTGCTGAGTATCTGAGCCCAGATTTGATCCAGATCATCCCGACACTGGAGCCGGTGCTCTTACTCGCTGAGCTACCTGGCCGCTCCAACTAGTTACCATCTTACTTTGAGCAATATTCTGCTCAAACACAACTTCAAGTATAAACCACAAGTCTAGACACATTGGGTGTGAAGCAGGCTGCCTATTTTTTTAATGTCTTATTCATAATTTACGTTGTAAATAATAAATCCTGAGCACAAAACTATTGTTGCTTCAAAAAAGGTGTGAGCGTAGAATAGTAAATTGGTTGATTAAGACTTGAGCAACTATTATTAAATTTAATTGGCTAAAGATGCTCAATCTTGTCCTTGACCTAAGTTGGTTCAAATCCTCATTCATCCACTTACTAACTCTGTGACTTTAGGCAAATTACTTTGGGCTTCAGCTCCCATCTGTAAAATGAGGACTGCTATATTGTTCATCCTTCATTTTGAAGGGAACCAATGACATCTTGGAGTGATGTCCCTCAATAAATCATCAATAGACATTTATTAAATACCTACTATATTCTGGGGACTGTGAGGCAAAAGACTGTCTGCCCAAGAACTGGATTTAAGTAAGGCAGAATTGCACAAAATCATCAGCCTCACTCTCTCTTACTGATTCAGTGAAGCCCAGAGACAGAACAAAAGCCAAGAAGCCTGGCAATGGCCTAGGATTCAGTGAATGACCTTGGTGTCATCTAAGCAATATATGAATGCTAGATATTACTATGTAGACACTTTGCCTCCTACTTCTCTGTCCTGCTGACTGACTCTAGTCATTTTTGTTTTGCTTCTTGTAAGCTGATTAAATCAAAAGACGAAGAGAATTATAAGAATTATGAGCCAATTTAGGGCTTAAAAATCCCAAGCACTAGATGTCAAAATGGTGACCAGAAATTCCATAGTGGTATTTAAATTTGGTTGGATTAGATGGTCTCTGAAGTCCCTTCAAGATTTGAACTATGACCCCTTTATGATCCTAAGTGATTACTTTCCATATCTCACTGGGGTCTGGGTTTATATCTAAATCACTCCCAGAGAATTCTTGCCTTTCTAGGATTTCTTCCTTTTATAGGCATTAGTTGGGAATTATGTGATGGAGTAAGTGGGGTGTTCTTCCTGAAGAACACAGAGCTCTGGTCTTAGTCAGTCATTAAAAATTTATTAAGTGCTTACTTCATGCTAGGAACTTTACTAAGCACTAAGAATACAAAAAAAAAGGCAAATACATTGTCCCTGACCTCAAGTAGTTCACAATCTAATGGAGGAAACAACATGCAAATAGCTATCTATAAAACTATATAACTATATATATATATGTATGTGTATGTATATATGTACACACACATACAAACAGGGAAAGCAGTAAGAAGAGGTGGGGGGAGAGGAAAAGAGTCATGAAAAGACATCCTGTATAAGGCAGGAGAGCTGGGAGATGGACAGTCATATAAAATGAACAACAAATACGGAAATAAAGCTAGATCATAGAGCATATGAATGAGGATAAAATGTAAGAAGACTAGAAATGTAGTAATGAGTGAGCCAAACATCAATAAACATTTATTGAGCAACTACTATGTGCTGGGCACTGTGATACATGCTGGGGAAACAAAAAGAGGCAAGAAACAGTCCCTGCCCTCAAGAAGTTTATAATTTAATGGGAGTCTGAGAAGAATGCGAATGATTTTAAAATACCAACCCAAGGATTTTATATTTGATCCTGGATGTAATAAGATATTGTTGAAGTTTATTGAGAAGAAGAGTGGGGTGACATGGTCAGATCTTCACAATTTGGCAGTTGAGCATTGGACAGACTTGAGTGAGAAAGATTTGGATGAAGATCCAACAAGAGACTCTAAGAAAGAGAGTTCAAACAGATAGGAAAACCCAGAGAAAGCAGCATCACAAACCTCTAAAGAGAAGAGAATATCTAGGAAGACAGGGTGATCGAGTGTCAAAGGCTTTGGAGAGGTCAAGAAGGATGAGGAATGAGAAGAGGTCATTAGATTTCTCAATTAAGAGATCATTGGTAACTTTGAGCAGAGAAGTTTCTGCTGAACAATGAGGTCTGAAGCCAGACTGAAGAAGGTCCAGAAGCAACTGAGAGGAGAGTACATGGAGGCAGTTAGTGTAGACTGTTTTCTTGAGGAGTTTAGCCAAGAAGAGAAATATAAGACTAAAGCTAATAGGAATGATCAAATCAAATGAGGGATGTTTTCTTTAAAGTCTAGAGGATAAATGGACATCTCTGTAGGCAGCAGGGGAGGAGTTAGTACTCTGGGGGAGACTGAAGATTACACAGAATAGGGATGACAGAAAGGGCAATCTGCTGAAGAAGATGGGAGGGGAGGGGATTCAGGTTGCATATTGAGAGGTTTGCTTTTCAAGGAGGACTACCTCCTTATGTGAGACAGGTGTAAAGGTGGAGAGTCTGGGTGGGGAAGAAGGATGCCTGAATAACTGAAATGAGGAGAAAAGAAAAGGAAACTCCTGGCAAATAGCTTAAGGCATTTGGTTTTTGTTCTTCTGGGGAGAAGCATTGAGGCAATGTCTTCTGCTAGAGGAAGAAGAGGGGAATGGAGAAGAGCCTTCTGTGGGAGGCTTCGCTTTCATGTTGGCCTGCAGAGTCTCTCAGGGTGGGACTAACTCTAAACTAAGTTGGCATCTTTAGCATTCTTCCTTTATCTTTTCACCTTTTGATATGCCCTATTTCAATGGCACTAGTAGCCAGTCCACTTATACACTGTGCAATTTACCATTTATGTGGATATATTAGCTAACTCATAGAAAAGAAAAAAATTTAAAGTGTATACATTGAGATAATTGTATATTATGCTACTTGATTTTTGCCTGATAGCTCTAGATAATTAATAGGAAATTAATAGATAGACAGCCAGGTGGTACACTAGACAGAGCCCTGGACCTGGAGTCAGGAAGACCTGAATTCAAATCTAGCCTTATACACTTACTGGCTATGTGGCCCTGAGTCAATTACTTAACCTCCGTCTGCCTTAGTTTCTTTATCTGAAAAATGGAGATGATAGTAGCAACTCCCAGGGTTGTTGTGAGAACAAAATAAGAGATTTGTTAAGAGTTTTGCAAACCCGAAATAGCTATGTAAATGCTAGTTGTTGTGGTTAATATCCCTAAAGTATAGCAGACAAGATGAACTCTGGATCTTTAAAATGTAATACGCTAAAAGTCTGGTTAGTTTGATATCAGGTAGTTTGAAGTAAGCTTTCTAATGATTTTTGTTCTACAGGTCTAGAACAAGTACCATAACACTAAGCTCTGAAGTAGGAAACAGCTCACCAGAAAGGGCTCTTGATTACATTGCCAAGGGCTCAGATATGAGTCCTTTCCACTTTTTTTACAATCTTATGTAAAAAAAGATCCTGGGAGGGGCAGCCAGGTAGCACAGTGAGTAAGAGCACCGGCTCCAGTGTCAGGATGAAAAACCTTGAGCAAGTTACTTAACCCCAATTGCTTTAAAAAAAAAAAAAGATCCAGGGAGATATAGGAAGATGCTGGGCTAGAGAGTAGTGGTTAGAAACTGCAGATACAAATTTAGGCTCATTGTAAAGGAAAACTCAAAAAGTTTACCTGATAGTACACCTAGTCTTAACTCTATGATTTGATACTTTAATGATTTGTTGAGTTCTAGCATTCCAGCCCCCTTGACCTTCCATCAGTTCCACCAAGTCATACTCTCAGAATGCCCAGTTATGATGGGCATAACTAAAGGAAATAAAAAGTAAATGGGAACTGAGCAAATGGAGATAGAGAGGAAGAAGGGGAAAGGAGCAGGGAAGGGGGGAGAAAGGGAGGGAGGAAGATGGAAAATGGGAAGAGGTGGAGGGGGGAGAGAGCCGATTTCACCCATTATAAATTGGACCTGGATGATGTGTATCAACCCTTTTACTCTTCTCTCATTGACTCCCTGACTAATTCCCCAAAGTAACTGTTGCAAATCATTTGCTCTCTCTCTCTCCAAACCCCTCAAATGCCCTCCTTACCACCACACACAAGCAGATTTCTTTGTCACTTACTTCACCAAATTAAGATACTGCAACCTGAGTTCCTTTACTTCTCTCCATTTCTTGATGTACTACATTATCACCTGCTCCCACCTCATTCATTCATTTTTTTTGGAGGGAAATTGGGGTTAAGTAACTTGCCCAAGGTTAGACGGCTAGTCTGTGTGTGTGTGTGTGTGTGTGTGTGTGTGTGTGTGTGTGTGTGTGT
>NW_027187263.1:1710185-1716738 GCF_028583685.1 Petaurus breviceps papuanus | reverse complement strand
TGTGTGTGTGTGTGTGTGTGTGTGTGTGTGTGTGTGTGTGTGTGTGTGTGTTAAGTGTCTGAGGCCAGAACCGAACTTGGGTCCTCCTGACTCTGGGCCGGCGCTTTACTCACTGCGCCACCTAGGCGCCCCCCACCTCATTCATTCTGGTCACTGAAGGAAAGCCTAATTCCTCCACTTGCAGCCTTGACTCCATTCCCTATCATCACACCCACAGCTTGGCTTTAGCATCATCCTACCTATCTCCCTCATGCATCTACAATCTCTCTTTCCAAATTTGGTCTTTCCCAGGTACCTACAAACTTCATGGTTGTATTGTTCTTATTATTCCATTTTTCTCATCTTTATGTTTTATGGAGTTCTTCTAGAAATGGCTTTGGGACAAGTCACTAACCTGCCATCGTTCTTTTGGTTTTGATGTTGAATAAACTAGGCATAGGTGGATAAATTGATTAATTTTGTTTTAATTCAATGAAAGTGTTGTGATGCAAGTTCATCCTCTGCAAAATCAATGTAAACATTGAAACAACTCCAGTAACAGATGGCACTTCTTCCTGGACCCACATGGTTTTGATTTCTTCTTCAATTTTTCTAAACTTTTGTTGTTGTTATTTAGTTGTCTTCAGTCATGTTGGACTCTTCATGACCCCATTTGGGATTTCCTTGGCAAAGATACTGAAGTGGTTTGCCACTTCCTTCTCCAGCTCATTTTACAGATGAGGAAACTGAAGCAGAGAGTTAAGTGACTTGCCCAGGTTCACACAGTTAACTAAGTGTCTGAGTCCAGATTTGAACTCAGATCTTCCTGACTCCAGGCCTGAAACTCTATCCATTATGCCACCTTTCTGCCCTATTTCTAAAGTTTTACATGTTTTACTTCCACATAGTTTGGAGGACATGAATGATCTGTATGATGACTCCTACTTAAAATATTGTTAAGTTTCTGAGTCTATCATCATTGTCATCATCTGAAATTCAGTAAAGTTCAGAAGCAATGGCTTAGAATAAGTTAATATAATACCTTTTTAAAAAATGCATAATGTTTGGCAAGCCATTAAACATATGGATAAAATGATTCCTTTTTTGTAAATGAAACAAAATTTGGGCATGCAATCTCATCTTTTGTATGGTCCTGAAAATGTCTCCAGATCAACTATAAGAACAGACAGGACATCAGGGATAATGGGTCCCATGTGTTATTTTTTTTTATGTCTTCTACCTTTTTGAAATCCTTTTATTTCACATAGTTTGGACATTCAGCACATGATAAGGTATTTCCATTAGTCTTTGTTATATCTGGGAAGTTACAGTGAACAGTTTGTGATGATGTTCTAGTTCCACAACAATTTATTTGTTGAATTTTCAAGAATATATGGGAATTTGTATTTGTATTATGAGGAAGGTTCATTTCTGAAGGATAGCAAATTTCTGGTCTAAAATTCTGGCAACTTGATAATGTCTTTCTAAATATTCAGTAGCTACTAAATTTTTGCAACCTGTAGTGATATGCTGCACTATTCTCTTGAAAAAATATAAATAATTCCAGGCTCATAAGTATGATATTTTGGTAATTTCTGGAGGCAATGGTCTAGTCTTGTATGAATATCATAAATCTCTGTTTCTGTAAATAAATTCTCACGACAGCCACTTGTTTCATGCTTTTTTGTTGACATATTGTTGGTTAAGTTCATGGGGATATTTACCATCACTTTGCCTTTTGGCTCCACTCTTGGATCTTAACTATTTCATAGGTTCCATCTGGATATAAAATAAAATAGATTCTATTCAACAATTCAGTTGTATTATTTTCAGCCTTTCCTATCACTTTGTGAAAAGGTATCCATTTACCCTTATCATGAAATCTGTAAAAACCCTATCAGGCTTCTTGCTAATATTTCTTCTTTTTTAAAAATTTTTATTTTCAGTTTTAAATTCTCTCTCCTGCCACTTCCCCTCACACTGAGAAGATAAGAAATACAATACCCATTAAGTATGCAAAGTCTGGCAAAACATTTCCATATTAGCCATATTGTAAAAGAAAAAAAGCAAGAAAAATAAAGCAAAATAATATATTCTTCAATCAATTCAGAATTAATCAATTATTTTTCTGAAGGTGGATGGCATTTTCCATCATGGGTCCCTTGAAATTGTCTCAGATCATTGTATTGATCAGAGAATCTAAGTCTTTCATAGACCCTTATTGTTACAATATTGCTATTACTCTGTACAGTATTCTCCTACTTCTGCTCACTTCACTTTGTATCAGTTCCCTATAAGTCTTCCCAAGTCCTTATGAAATCACTCCTTTCATCATTTCTTATGGCACAATAGTATTTCACCACAATTGTGCCACAATGTGTTCAGCCCAATTGACTGATGGGCATTCCCTTCATTTCCAATTCTTTACCACAGATAGAACTGCTATAAATATTTTTGTACATATGGGTCCTTTTCCTTTTCGTTAGATCTCTTTGGATATAGATCTAGTGTTGGTATTGCTAGATCAAAGAGTATACACAGTATTTTTTTTTAAGCAATTGGGGTTAAGTAACTTGCTCAAAGTTACATGGCCAGCTATTTCTGGGTGTGGTGCTGAGTATCTGAGCCCGGATTTGGTCCCCAGGTCATCCCAACACTGGGGCCGGTGCTCTTACTTGCTGAGCCACCTGGCCGCCCCTAAGCAATTGGGGTTAAGTAACTTGCTCAAGGTTACATGGCCAGGTGTTTCTGGGTGGGTGCTAAGTGTCTGAGCCCATATTCGATCCCAAGGTCGTCTTGACACTGGGGCCAGTGCTCTTACTCACTGTTCTACCTGACAGCCCCTATACACAGTTTTATATCCCTTTGGGCAAAGTTCCAAATTGTTCTCCAGAATTGTTGGAACAATTCACAATTCTACCAACAATGCATTAGTACCCTAATTTTCCCACATACCCTCCAGTATTTATCATTTTCCTTTTCTGTCATGACAGTCAATCTGATAGTGTGAGGTAGTACCCCAGAAGTTGTTTTAATTTGCATTTCTTTAATCAGTTGTGTGATTTTGGCTATGTATTTAGTTAATAGGGTAGGTTTGTGTTTGGATTTTCTAGAACAATTGTCATCATTTAACATTACAAAAAATTTATTTAAGAATGGTGTAACAAAGTTGTTGTACAATCTGAATGCTTTTTTTCCATTGCGTTTTGATGTTGTTATGATAATGATGATGATGATAATTGCCAACATTTCTCTTGTACAATGGAGTTCAGATAGAAAAAAAATCTGGGAGAAGTTGCCTTCCTGCTATTATTCCTTTGTATTTAAGGTTCTATCTGCTATATCATTATTGTTGTTATTATTATTGCTATCCCATTCTCATCTTATTTTTCCTATGGAATTTAGATAGAAATGACTGGAGGACAAATGGATATTTTACTTTTTTGTATTTAATGTTCTGTGGACTATTGTGGATAAAATGACTGATTTTTGTAATTGACTTAATATGTAGCTATCAAATCATCTTCAGTAGACTTACTGAATGTCATTTATCATTAATATTTCAAAGGTTCATAGATTTTAAACTGGAAGAAAACTTAGAGGTCAACCCCCTCATTTTCAAGATGAGTTAACTGAGTCCCAGAGTGATTAAAGATTTTCCAGAGTCACTCAGCTAATAAGTATATGCAACAAGATTCAAACCCAGGTCCTCATGATCCCAAATCCAGTTTTCTATCTAGTACATCATGATGGTGGCAGCAGCAGAGGTTGACACACCGTTTTAGGGCCACCTTTCACACTGTTTTTTATGTTTGAAGCCTTTAGGAAAACTTTAACTCTTCCCTTCTTTCCCTTCTCTCATCTAATCAGTTACTTAGTCCCACCAATGACACTTTCACAAATTATTTTGTATCTATCTCTTCCTTAATAGCTGACCTTATTGTTACCCTGGTCTCTTTTCAAAGTCAAACATATCTTTCTATCTCCCCTTTATTGTATTATAGGATACAGGGCTAGAAGAAAACTTTATTCAACTCTATAATTTTACAGATGAGAAAACTAAGACCCAGACAATTGCAGAGGTAGGATTACAATCCAAGTCTTTAAAAATATAGACTCAATTTCCTTGAGAGAACACTGTATACATCAGGCATTCACAGGGAACCAGGCATATGGAAGGAAAGATGCCAGATGGGGGAAAAAAGAGAAGGAACAAAGAAAGTAGAGATCCTCCCAAAGCAGGAATTAGAGATAAAGAGAGAATGACTGTTTTCCAATCATTTTTTTTCCCAACCAGTTGGACAGAGAAGGAGAACAGGAGCTATTACTAGACAGAGAATTGAAGGCAAAGAAGCACAGACATAGTAGGGAACCAAAATATGGAAGAACCTGGAACTTGATCTTCACTTGTACTGCATGTGAGTCTCTTGACCTGTGTAAGTCCTCTCTCCAAGGGGAAAGTTTCTGGACTTCCTAACAACCCCAAGCTCTATATCACATGGGAAGGGACAGGGAGGAAGGAATGGTTCAATCCCAAGATGCACTAAATATCAGAAGAACTATATGGATCCCTTGGGAAAATAGAACTCAGCGGGTCTCCCACCTCCTGTTGTGCCTGTCCTTTGTGTACAAAGGAAGGGTGCTTTCCACTCAATGATGAATATTCTCATACCTGGTCATACCCTTTACATTCCAATAACACTGAATTCCTGTAGATCATCATCCAAACCTCAATCCACACCACCCCCTACCAACCAATTTCTCATTCTCATTCCCCTGCCCCAAAGTTCCAACCTAATTCTATCCAGTCTTCTGGAATGCCTGTTCCATAGGCAACAAACTTCCTTTCATTTTAAATCTTTTCTTCCCCTAATCCTTCCATCTTAACTAACTAATTCTTACTTAAACCTGGCTTCTCCCATGACATAGCTTCCCTGGCCACTCTTTCCAGTACTGGCTGCACTTTCACTCATTCTTTTAAGATTCACAGGTCAAGGCAAGCTGAGGAGTTAGATTACTCCTTGTTCCCCCTTGCCATTTCCAGGATTCCCTGCTTCCTCCATTACTCAGTAGATCCCCTTTCTTCAGGGTTCATGCTACTCATATCTATCACCCAATCAAAATCCTGGTAGGTGTTGTCTACAGAACCCCAAGCCATTCCCCTTCCTTTCTTGATGAGTTTGATTGCTGGCTTACAATTTTGCTCTTCTCCACAAATCCCTCTCTCATACTAAGGGACATCAATATTCATATTGATTCTCCCTCAAACACCCTAACCACTCAGTTCCTCAACTTACTCCCCTCCCATGAGCTACTCTTCCACCTCACCTCAGCCACATATAAAGATGGTCATATCCTTGATCTTGCCAGCCCCCACAAATGTATCACCACCATGTTCAAGAATCCTGAAATCTCCTTAACAGACCATAATGTATTGGCTTTTCACCTCTCCTTCTACCTTCCCTTATATAACTCTTCCTCTGCACCATAACTTCCAATTCTTTGATCCCCCAAATATCTACCTGCCATCTGCCCTGCACTAACCGCTCTCTCTCCTCTTCTCCCTATTTTGACTTCTTGGTGAACCAATTCAACTCTATACTGTCCATCCTGGATTCCTTACTGTCTCTCATCCCCCACATCCAAGCTATTGCCAAGATCCGCTGACTTCACCTTTGCAAAGTCTCTCAGATATGCCCTCTTCCCTCCTCTGATAATGCTACCACCTCATGCTGCCTAGATTGTTGCAAGAGAATGTTGGTGAGTCTGTCTGCCTCAGATCTCTAGCCACTACAATCTATCCTCCACTCAAACCCCAAAGTGCTTTATTTCTAAAGCACAGATTCAATCATGCCACTCCCTTACTCAATAAACTCCAGTGGCTTCCTATTACTTCTAGGAGCAAATACAAAATGCTGTGTATTACTTTCAAAGCCCTTTATAACCTATACTCCCTCATTATGCTTTTCGAGTCTTCTAACACCTCCCTCCCATCTCTCAGCTCAGTGCATTCTCTCTAGTCGTCCCCCATCCCTCTGACTACTGACCTCCTTTAAGTTCCAACTAAAAGTCCACATCCTACAGGAAGCCTACCCCAACCCCTTTTAATTCTAGTGATTTCCTTCTCTTAATTATTTCCTATTTATCCTGTCTAGGGCTTACTTTGTATATATTTGCTTGAATATTGTCTTCCCCATTAGACTGTAAGCTCCTTGAGGGCAGGGACTGTCTTTTGCCTCTTTTGGTATCCCTAGCACTTTAGCACAGTGCCTGGCACATAGTAGGTGCTTAATAAATGTTCATTGATTGACTGGTTGACTCTCTAGCTCTGATTTATCAAATTATAATATAGATTATCAGTATTTTTATACTAAGAAAGTTTGCCCATCAAGAAATCTGCTAAAGGGGTGGCAGTGAGTAAGAGCACCAGCCCCAGAGTTGGGGGATCCAATCTGGGCTCAGATACTTAGCACCCACCAGAAACACCTGGCCATATAACCTTGAGCAAGTTACTTAACCCCAATTGCAAAGGAAAGGAAAGGAAAGGAAAGGAAAGGAAAGGAAAGGAAAGGAA
>NW_027187263.1:1698743-1710175 GCF_028583685.1 Petaurus breviceps papuanus | reverse complement strand
AAAGGAAAGGAAAGGAAAGGAAAGGAAAGGAAAGGAAAGGAAAGGAATGTGCTAAAAATATCTTTTATTTGCTTGTATACAGGGCCACACCTTCAGTGCGGATAAATTTATTTATGCCTCTTGTGATCCAAGAAACTAAACTAAACCCTTGAGAGATTTTCCAATGATGTGATACTTGGCTTCTCTATATAGCAATGTCTCACAGTTTCTAAGGTCTATAGGGTACAAATATTTAAATGTTCTGCATTGAGTTCAGCTTATTCATCCCCTATAGAAAAAATAACATGACCTATTTTGGGGTATATAATTGTTTGTTTTGTTTGGCTTCTCACTACCACAGTTTTCTTTAAATAACTATTAAACTACGAGTTTTATTGCCAATTGAAAACATCACTAATGTCACTGATGGAGTTTTAGGGGCCAAAGAGAACTTTAATAGGCTATACTGTTTATTGTACAAGCACTATATAGAAAGAATTCTGTTAGAAGCTGGAGTCCTAAAAAGGGGCTGGGGATGTCTTATTAATAAGAGTTGAAAGGTAAATTTGTGTCAACTCAGCACTAAAGAGATTACAGACAATACTGCTGGACTCTACGGACAGCATTTAAATTTGCAGAGTAACTACTGACTGCTGTCTCTTAATGGGAGAAGGGTTACAGAACTCAGATAACAAAAGACATGTTTTACACATACAAACTCTTTCTCCAAAATTAAGGGGCACAACATGATGACAGCTACACTCTATCTATTCATGCCTCCTTCCTAGCCATGCTCTCTTGGCTTATTTCTATTCTCTGAGACTCTGTTTCCTCATTATAGGATTAGGTTAGATTATCATGAAGCACCTTTCCATATCACAATCCTATAAATTCAAAATCTAGTGTTATTCCCTCAACATCCTCAAATCTATCCTTCATGTGTGAACAGTTATATTCACAGAGCTGTGATTTCATCAGTGTGGGCACTCCATGTCTCAGAAGTCCCTCCAGTTGCATACTACAATTTATCTTTGACTTGGTAAGATCAGAGATTTAGAGCTAAAGATACCTTAGACTAAACTATTGAAAATAGTCAGTAAGCATTTATTAAACAATAACTATATGTCAGGAACTGTGCTAAGCACTGCAGACACAGATCCAAGGTCCAAACTAGTCTAAACTCCTCATTTTGGGGCAAATTAACTGAGCACTAGACATATTGAGTGACTTGCTCAAAATCACACAGCTAATAAATAGAATAGCCAGGATGTAAACCTTCAAAACCCTGTGACTCAGGGGCAGCTAGGTGGCGCAGTGAATAGAGCATCAGCCCTGGAGTCAGGAGGACCTGAGTACAAATCCAGCCTCAGACACAACCCCCCCCCACACACACACACACGCCATGTGATCTTGGGCAAGTCATTTAACCCCAATTGCCCTCCCCCCCAAAAAGCAAAAAACAAAAAACCCAACCTGTGACTCCAAGTCCAATTCTCTTCCCTTTTCAACATGCTTTAGGTAAGTATGAAGAAGTTGCCTGAGGCACATAAAAGTTAAATGACAGGTCCAAGATCCAGTAGCTCATAAAGCATCAAAGGTAGGATTCAGACCTAGGTATGCCTGAGTGTGGCACAGTGGATAGAATGCCAGCCCTAGGGGCAGGAAGACTCTTCTTCCTGTGTTCAAATCTGGTCTCAAACGCTTACTAGCAATGTAAGTCTGGGCAAATAACTTCACCTTGTTTACCTCAGTTTCCTCATCTGTAAAATGAGAAGGAAATGGCAAACTGCTCCATTTTCTTTGCTAGTAAAATCCCAAATAAAGTCATGAAGAGTCACATATGAATGAAAAGTGACTGAATAAAAGTGCCTGACTCCAAACCTGGCACTCCACCCCTATTCCTGGCTGCCTCTTCATTTTGTTAGTGGGGAAATTCTATCAAGGCATATTAGCAAATGTTCTGAAACTTTTAATATAGGGGAAAGTATTTCGCAAACCTTAAAGTACTATCTAAATGTAAATCATCGCTCTTTCTAATACAGTCTACTCAAATACCTTTGGGCTTTGCAAGCTGAGTTAACAATATACCTGAACCAGAGCAAACCTTATATATTTATTTCAGCCCTATAGACTATTCATGAGAGCTAAGATGCTTGCAAGTTTGTGAAGCCAGTTTCTGACCATCCTCACCTTGAGTCTCAGAAATCTTCTTGACCAAAGAAAAAGTTTCTTTTCATTCCATAAAACTCACCTTGTAGAGGATCACTATTTCAAATGGTTCCAGTATCTGCCAGGGTGGTGGCAAGATGAAGTAAAACACTTGGGCAGCTCTGAATCCCCCATTTCCTTGATTCATTCTGGACAGCAACCAGCATTTCCTGCTGGGAGACCCCAATAAAAAAGACTGCCTTTACAAATACTTTGCCTTCCCCTCATTTATAATTGAGACTAGACCTGTCAATAAAGCCTTGAATGGGCCATTCACCACAATACACTTATACAAGTATTAACATTCTTTCCTCCTCCCTTACCAAAAGCTAACACCACTTTTGTATCCTTTACAAAAAATAATAATAATAGGAGTAGAATGCAATTGGAAGTGAACTCTCCTCACTTTATCCTGATATGGTTCAAAAAGATTCCAGCTCTTATAGCAGTACATCAGAGACAATGAGACCTTGTCCCATTTTTCCTCCTACTGTCCCTCTTGTGATATGCTCTAAGGGATTTCTGAAATTGAGACCTGCAGCCCTTTTATTCTCTGCTTTTCCTGCTGTGCCAAGTACTTAAAAATAAACAAACTTGTGGAATGAGAACTTATTAGGCTGTGACCTATCTCCCCCCACCATGCTGCAACTCCAATCTCCCCCCAATGAAAAAAAAATTGGGTTACTGATCCACTTCTACAATTTTGATACATTGAGCATATAGCTGATAAAGGATATGAAATAGATGCCCAATTATATACCAGTTAAACTGACAATATAAGTGAAATGGATGAATATTTACAAATAAATATGTATGTATGTATATGTGTATGTATATGTATACTGCCCATAATAACAGAAGAGGAAATAGAATACTTAAATAACCCTATCTTAAGAAAAGAAATTGAACAAGACATAAATGAGTTCCCTAAGAAGAAATCCCCCAAACCAAATAGATTTACAAATGAATTCTATCAAACATTTAAGGAACAATTAATCCCCCAACTATTCAAAATATTTGAAAAAAAAGGTAAAGAAGGAGTCTTACCAAATTCCTTTTATGACACAAATATGATTTTGATACTTAAACCAGGGAAAGCAAAAACAAAGAAAACTATAGACCAATTTCCTTAATGAATGTTGATACAAAAAGTACTAGCAAGGAGATTACAGCAATGGATCTTACAAACAAAGATCTTACACTATGACCAAGTGAGATTTATATACAGGGATGGATCAATATTAAAAGAGATCATATCCATAACAATAGCAATAGATCTTACAAATAAAGATCTTACACTACAACCAAGTGGGATTTATATGTAGGGATGGTTCAATATTAGTAAAAGTATCAGCATAAGAGATCACATCCATAACAAAAACAACAAAAATCATATGATTATATCAATAGATGCAACAAAGCCTTTGACAAAATTCCACACCCATTCTTATTTTTAAAAAATAATGCTAGAAAACATAGGGATAAATGAAGCCCTTCTTAAAATAATAAGTAGTATCTATCTAAAATGAACAGTGAGCATTATCTATAAGGGAGATAAACTTGAAGCATTCCCAATAAGATCAGGGGTGAAGTAAGGATGTCCGTTATCATCAATATTACTCAATATTGTACTAGAAATGTTAGCTATAACAATAAGGACAAAAAAGAAACCAGAGGAATAAAAATAAGCAATGAAGAGAACCCTAGAGAATCAACTAAAAAACAAGTTGAAAAAATTAACCTCATCAACAAAGTTGCAGGACATAAAATAAACCCACATTAACCAACACAGCAGGATGAGATATTTAAAATAACTACAGCAAATATAAAATACTATGGGGTCTACCTACCAAGACAAACCCAGGGATTATATGATCACAATTACAAAAGACTCTTCATGAAAATAGTCAAACAATTGGAGAAATATTAATTGCTCATGGATAAGCTGAGCCAATATAATAAAAATGATAATTCTTCCTAAGTTAATTCACTTATTCAGTGCCATATCAAGAAAATTATCAAGAATTATTTTATAGAGCTAGAAAAAATAATAACAAAATGTATCTAGAAGAACAAAAGGTAAGGAGAATCCAGTAAATCGATAAAAAAAAATAGAAAAAGGGTAGTCTAGCAGTACCAGATTTCAAACCATATTACAAAGTGATAATAATCAAAAGGATCTGACACTGGATAAAAAATAGAATGGTGTATCATTGGAATGCATTATATACATAATACACAATAGTAAGTGGCCATAGTAATCAGTGCTTAATAAACCCAAAACCTTTGGGGTAAGAACTCAACAGTTGACAAAAATTACTAGAAAAACTGAAAAGTAATTGGGAAGAAACTAAGAATAGACTAACTTAACACACCATATACCAAGATAAGGTCAAGGATAAATGATTTAGACACAAAGGGTGATATCATAAGTAAATTAGAGGAGCATGAAAAAAAAATGTGCCCCTCACATCTATGAATAAGGGAGGTGTTTATGACCAAACAAGATAAAGAAGATCACATGAATTAAAATGAATAATTTTGATTACATGAAATTTAAAATTTTGCACAAACAAAACCCATGAAGCCAAAAGTAGAAAGAAAACAAGAAACAAAGGGAAAAATTTATGGTTTCTCTGATAAAAGTCACATTTCTCAAATATGTAGGGAACTGAGCTAAATGTATAAAAATAAAAGCTGTTCCCCAGTTGATAAATGGTCAAAAGATATGAACAGGCAGTTTTCAATGGAAGAAATCAAAACTATCAATAGTCACATAAAACAAGCAGTTTTCAATGGAAGAAATCAAAACTATCAATAGTCACATAAAACAATGTTCCAAATACTACCAATAAGAGAAATTCAAATTAAAAGAACTCTGAGGTACTACCTCACACCTATCAGATTAGCTTACATGACAGAAAAGGAAAATAACAAATGCTGGAAGTGATGTGGAAAAATTGGGCCACTAATGCATTGTTGGTGGAGTTGTGAACTGGTTCAGCCATCCTGGAGAATAATTTGGAACCACACCCAAAGGACTATAAAACTATGCATACCCTTTGACTTATAATACCATTACTAGGTCTATATCCCAAAGAGATCAAAGAAAAGGAAAAAAGACCTTTATGTACAAGAATATTTATAGCAATTCTTTTTGGGGTGGCAAAGAAGTGGAAATCAAGGGTATGTCCATCAATTGAGGAATGGCTGAACAAGTTGTGGTATCTGATCATAATGTAATACTGTTGTGCTATATAATTAATGTAATAATTGTTGTGATATGATAAGCAGAATGCTCTCAGAAAAATTTGGGAAGACTTACATCAACTCATGCAAAGTGAAGCAGAACCAGGAGAACTAAAATACAGTAATAGCAACATTGATCAAGACAGTGATCCAAGACAATTCCAAAGGACCCATGATAAAATATTCTATCCACCTCCAGAAAGAGAACTGGTAAGTTCTGAATATAGATTGAAACCTATCTTCTTTAATTTTATTTTTCTTGTTTTCTTTTGTCTGTGTTTTCTTTTGCAGCATGTCTAATATGGAATAATGTTTTTATGACTTCACACATATAATAGATATGAAATTGCATGCCTTCTCAAGGAAAGAGGAGGGATGTGGGGAGGAGAAGAATTTGGAACTCAAAATTTAAGAGAAGATGATTAAAAATGTTCACATGTAACTGGGAAATATTTAATGAAATAAATAAAAACATATTTTTAAAAAAGAATGTGAAGTATAAAAAGTCAAGAAGGCATTAGGGAACAGAGGAAAGAGAGCTGGATTTCCCAAGATCACACAAGTAGAAAACGTCAAAGGACCTGGGTTTGAATCCTGCCACTTATTGCCTCTATGACCTAGGGAAATCACTTAAATCTCTCAGAGTCCCAATTCCCTCATCCATAAAATGAGAGAGGGAGGCGGTGGGAATGAAGATAATTAAGGTCTCTTCCAGCTTCTATATCTTATGATATTTTCACTACATTTTACTAATTTAGCACCATGGCTTACCAATCTCCATCCTCATAAAATCCCTACATGCTGAAAGGGGTATATTTCCCCATTTGGAATGTTTACTTTATTCTACCTCAAAACTCAAGCAAATAAAGATTAATTGTAACCAGACTAGGTAGATCATTTTTTAATTAACAGAGTCTACAGTGCTTTGAGCATCCAGTGATTAAATGGAACAAAAAATGGTTAATCTGTCACAGAATTTATAAGTGCCTTCTCTCTCAAATTTCAACTTTAGATGCTTTATTTTATTCATTTGAATAGTTCTTCTCTCTAATAAAAGACAATCAGGCTACTAATGTGAGATAAAGCTCCATATTTGCAATAGCATACATCAAAAGGAAGAAAACACCACCTATTTTTAATTACATCCAAGGTGTCCGTTCAATTAATCTCAGAATTAAGCATGCAAAAATTTATCCAGCCTCTGAAATATTACTTTCTTATGCACTTGGGAAAAAATAAAGATCATACTAGATATAAAACAAAAAATAGAGACCTTTTCCTGCAATTGTTGTGATGGTGGTTTCCCAGGAAACCAAAGATCTGCAGATGTGCACACTAGAATGCAGATTTGTATATTCTGAAGATTCACATTGTATATGCTGATAATAAGCCCACTTCCTCCATAGACCTTCCTTCTACATGTCATTCCCCTAAGCACTAGAAACAAGGTCTAATATCATGAATCACAAAGTCTATGCCATTCTCAGATCTGCAATTTTTTCAACTCAATTTTTTTTAAACCCACATAAACATAAAAGATGAGCTCCATGTTGCCACTAGCAATTAGCAAGCCCACATGTAACTTTGTTCTTTGGTGCCCTGGCACACAGGATTTGGCTGGGTCTTCCTAAGCCTAGGTTCATGGTGTTTCTGGTCAGTTTTGAAACTGATACCAACATATTTTCCTCTTCAAATCCCCACTTATATCTTAGCTGACAGATGCAGACAAATGTTCCATGACTGCCTGTCTCCCATACCCAGGACTCAGTTTGCCTTTGATTATTCCAGTACAAAATGTCTTGGGGAAGGGGGAGGGGGTAAGAAAAGTGGGGGGAGGGGGTAAGAAAAGTGGGGGGAGGGGTGGGTGAGAATGGGGGAGAGGCACAAAGAGAAGCTAAAATTGGAGTCAGGTGTCCTTCAAGGAAATTACAGTCCCAGGGAGTATAGTTTGGAATTGCAGTTTGAGAACGCCATGCTGTGCATGCCTTTCACAGCTGCCTACAGTTCATGTCATTAATAATCAGTAAATAAGATCTGCAGGTGGCCAGGACAGGCACCCTGAGCCAGGAAGCTGTAGTTAGGGCTTCTGTCTTGAAGATGGGTGGCCAGGCTCATTTGCACAACCACTCTTAGGTTGCCATACAAAAGTGCAACCCTACTTAGCATAGCTTCGGGGAAGCTGCCCTGATACAGGAAGGCTAATTACTGCAACCAACTGGCAGGGATGCCTCCAAAATTAAATGGCCTGGGACTGAGCAGATGAACAATTTTTTATGGCTCTTAGCTCAGAGAACCCTTGGGTACTTTGTTAAATGAACCGACTGCCTCTGGTCTAAAGAGGTGAGCTGAAGTCAGTTAAAGGCCAGGTTTTGCTGGCGTTCTGTACCAGTGAGGGTCTCTGGCGCTAAATGTGGTTGTTCCTGTAGTTTCATGAGGGAGTTAAGCTACCCAGGGTACACACAAGTCACAAGCAACATGCCTCAAATTCTTAAGTAACCAAAAGAAGCTATTTCCCTAATCCCTTTGGGACTTAATTTCTCAGCACCATCAGAAAAAGTTTTGACTTTTAAGGACACCTTAAGGTCTAACCGAATTAACTACAATCAATCAATAAACATTTACGAAGCTCTTACTATGTGCCAAGTATTCTGCTAAATCCTGGGGATATGAAAAAAGGCAAAATATGGTCCCTGCCCTTGGGAGGCTTATAATCTAGTGGGGAAGACAATGTACAAACAAATATATGCACAGCAAGGTATTGCCAAGATAAATAGGAAATAATTAGCAGAGAGAAGGTAATGAGATTAAGAGAAGTTAGATCTGAAGGCAGTGGGATTTTAGTTGGGATTTAAAGGAAGCCAGGGAGGTCAATAGGAAGCCAGAGAGGAGGAGGGAGAGCAATCCAGGCATGGGGGGACAGACAGAGAAAATGCCTGGAGTTGAGAGATGGAGTCTCTTTGTGAGCAGTCAGGAGGTCAGTGTTCCTGGACTGAAGAATATGTGGGAGGGTGTAAGATGTAAGAAGACTAGAAGTAGGGAGGAGAGGGCTAGGTTAATAAAGGCTTTGAAGGTCAAGCAGCATTTTCTATTTGAAGTCACTGGAGTTTATGGACTAGGGGAATGCATCAATTAGACTTTTGTGTCACTTTTGTGGCTACAGTACAATAAGGTTTTTAACAGAACCTGCAGAAATCAGGTGTCATGGATTGCTTTTAATTTCTAATTTGCCACATTGCTCACACTCATGATCCAAGCTATTCCATTTCACTGGCCCATTCAGAGTTGTTTTAATTCCACTTCCCTCATAGTAAGCAGCTTTCATTCAGTCATTTTCCCAGTCTTTTCTGACTTTTCCTGACCCCACTTGGGGTTTTCTTAACAAAGATACCGGAGTGGTTTGCCATTTCCTTCTCCATTTCATTTTTCAGATGAGGAAACTGAGGCAGACAGGGCAAAGTGACTTACCCAGGGTCACACAGCTAGTAAGTGTCTGAGACCAGATTTGAATTCAGGAAGATGAGTCTTTCTAACTCCAGGTCCGTGTTCTATCCACTGTGCCATCTTGCTATGCTGTATGGTTTAGTGGACTCCGTTTCTTTTTGAGTTGGACTCCACTGCTTTAGACAATTAGTGCTGTAAGTTCGGAACAATGAGAAATCACGATGGGCTAGGGAACACAGGATAGGTTTCATAAGGGAGTAGGGATTTGGTTGACTTTTTAAAAGATGCATAGAATTTCCATGGAAGAAAAAGACCAGGGACCAGATATGGATGCGGCATAAGCATGGGCAGAAAATCAGAAAAGCACTTCGTGAGAGACAGAGAGACAGAGATAGAGACAGAGAAGATAACTGAGATCACCGGTTTGGGAGAAAAAGTAGGTTGGAACCAGGCCATGGAGGGCTGGAAAAATGTAAGGATTTAAGTATGTAAATGTTGGGGTTACTTTCTCTAATGTCCTTTACCTTTTCATATTATTGACTTTATCTCAGGTATGTGCTAATGTATACACCATTCTAAATAATAAAAAATATAAAAAGGCCTGAATTTTTTTTTTCTTTTTGGAGGGGGGAAAGCAGGTCAATTGGGTTTAAATGACTTGCCCAAGGTCACTTACGGCTAGTAAGTGTTAAGTGTCTGAGGCCTGATTTGAACTCAGGTCCTCCTGACTCCAGGGCCGGTGCTGTACTCACTGTGCCACCTAGCTGCCCCAAGAGGTAAGACAGTTTTGAGACTTGGTAAGTAACAGAGCCATATTACAATTGGTGACACACTAGTCTTTTTCACTCATCTTTTTGAATGCCAGTAATCAAACCTAAATGGATTCATTAAGGTGAAGATAAAGAGGAAGTAGGAACTAAGCTTCTTGCCTCCCTCTAAAGATTCCAGAGATTACTTACTAGCATGACAAAAGTCATGCCACTTCTGTCCAGATTCGATCAAGTAGTTCTTTTAGCCACAGTCTCCAGAGAAAAGGTAGCAAATAGGGGCAGCCAGGTGGCGCAGTGAGTAAGAGCACGGGCCCCAGCGTTGGATGACCTGGGATCAAATCTGGTCTCTGATACTTAGCACCACACCCAGAAATAACTGGCCGTGTAACCTTGAGCAAGTTACTTAATCCCAATTGCTTAGAAAAAAAATTTTAAAAAAAGAAAGAAAAGGCAGCCAAATGAAGCTACCCAACTGTGGATGTGTGTGTTTGTGTCTGTCTGTCTGTCCCTACACTCAGTACATCTAGGTGCCTTCTTGTCTAAAGCATGTGATGCCTTGTGGTCTGGTGGTTCCACCAACAGGTCTGGGGTTCAATTTTTTATCAGGAAAGCTTTGAGGCAGCTCAGTTGCATAGGAGATAAGAGTGCCATACTGGGAGTCAAGAAGACCAGAGTTTGAATCCTGACTTAGACACACACACAAGCTGTGTGACCCTTGTCAAGTCACTTAACCTCTCTACTCCTCAGTTTCCTTATCTTTAAAATGAGGGAATTAGACTCAATGTGCTCTAAGGTCAATCTACCCTAGGTAATAAAGAATTTTTAAGGCAAATCTCTACCAGAATTCCCCAGTCCTGGGAATCTCTTTTGGCTATAGTTGATTGTGTATCAGTGTCCATAAGATTATAGATCTAAAAGTGAAATTAACCATCTATCTAATTCAGCACACTCATTGTATAGATGAGGAGACTGAGGCCCTGCTCAGTGTTACCTAGGTAATGGCAAAAAGGAGACCTAGGTCCTCTGACTGCAAAACCTATAACCTCCAGGCTTTAAAATACTTCATACCAGACACAGCAACAACCCAATAGTGACCTCAGATACATTAACCTCTAGACCCAGCACATAGGTCAACACATTTTTATATACACACATATGTATATATACATACATGTGTGTATACATACATGTGCTTATGTTGGATAAGAAATGTTAGAAGGGCTTACAGTAGGAGCTGGGGTAAGAGGTGAAAAAAATACTTTTGAAACTTCTCCTAAAGTATATTCCACAGATCTGCAGGAAAACACAGAGCAGAGAATCTTCATCTTTGATCTGAGAAGCAGTTTGTCTATCCTCAGAGTCAGGAGGGTCTGAGTTCATATTCTGCTGGGTTGAACAGTGGATAGTCAGGAGTCAGGAAGACCTGAATTAAAATCTAGTCTCAGACACAAACTGTTTGACCCTGGACAATTCATTTAACCTCTGTCTACCTCAGTTGTTGTGAGGATTAAATGAGTTAATATTTATAAAGTGTTTAGTATAGAGCAGGGCTCATAGTAGGCACTTAATAAATCCTTCTTTCTTTCCTTCCTGCCTGCCTTTCTTCTTCCTTCCCTTTCTTAGTAACTGTCTTCCTTCCTTCCTCTTTTCTTTCCTTCCTTCCTTTCCTTTCTTTTCTACCTTCCTGCCTTCCTTCTTCCCTTCTTTCCTACTTTCCTCCATGCCTGCTTCCCTCCCTTTTCTTTCTTTCTTTCTTTCTTTCTTTCTTTCTTTCTTTCTTTCTTT
>NW_027187263.1:1622797-1698733 GCF_028583685.1 Petaurus breviceps papuanus | reverse complement strand
TTTCTTTCTTTCTTTCTTTCTTTCTTTCTTTCTTTCTTTCTTTCTTTCTTTCTTTCTTTCTTTCTTTCTTTCTTTCTTTCTTTCTTTCTTTCTTTCTTTCTGTCTTCCTTCCTTTCTCCTCCCCTCCCTTTCTCCCTCCCTCCCTCCCTTCCTTCCTCCCTCCTTCCCTCCCTTCCTTCCTCCCTCCCTCCCTTCCTTCCTTCCTTCCTCCCTCCCTTCCTTCCTACTATGTGACCATGAGCAAGTAACAACTTCTCCAAGCCTCCATTTCCTCAGATGGAGGATGAAATACCTGTACTACCTACCTTACAAGCGCAAATGAGTAATCTTCACAAAGTACTTTCCAACCTTAAAGCCCTATATAAATGCCAAATACTGAATTTGTTTTCTATCCTTTCTAAAAATTAACAAAAAGGAAAACCAAAGCAAATTGCATTCATGCCCTGTGACTAAGCATCAGAGAAACCTTTGCAGGACCTTGAGAGTCAGAAACGACAGATGGATTTGTGGAGGGGTTGTAGATTTGGATCTAGGAGGGACCTCAGAGATTATCTAACCCAACTTCCTCATTTTACAGAGAGGAAACTGAGGACCATGTGTAAAAGTTACTTACCTAACATCATCAGCTAGCAAGTAGCAGAACTGGGATTTGAACTAAGGTCCCCTGATTCTAAATCTAATATTCTTTCCACTATGCTGTGCTACAGTTGTAGTCATTCTCTCTGCTGCCCCTTCCCCGGCACAGAACACAAGAAGATTTCTCTTGTGAAAATTAAGGCTTTAGGAGCAGCCTGAATTCTCTAAGAAGTTTGGGTTGCAGACAGAGCAGGACTCAGCTTTTCTCCACTTGGTGTGGGTGATTACTGCTGCTGAGCTAACTCGGTGAATGATGGGGCTTGGCTGCTTAAACTCAAAACAAGTGAATGCTCTGCCACCTGGATATGCCCTCGAATTGTCACCTGCTGACTGGGAGGTACCTTTGGCTCATACTCTCAGACCCTGGGCAGCTTCCAGAAAGCCAAGGTACTGCAGGAGCCCGCATCAGAGCTTGTCAGTCATAGCTAGAAAGGGTGAAAAATAAGGGGAAACTAAAAAAGCAAAGGCAGGTGTAACTCAGGGTTCACCAATGCTTATCTGGAGAACCGAGACTATGAGAGCTACCCTACCCCCACCCCCAAGGAATAAGGAAAGAGCAGGAGATGACAAACAAGGGACAAAAAAAACCCCATTCTATGTAGATAGAATGTTTTAGCTAAAATTCTTAAATTTTTACCTAGCCATAGTCCTTCATGAACAAAGGTGATGTTCCTTGTTGGCATTAGTCCCTAGGAGAATGGTTGTAGCAAAACTAATCTATTTCCCACTTTGCTTTCGTGAGGGAAGCAGCCTTCTGTCACTGTACCTCCTCTTGTCTGGGAGGCCAGATGCTGCTCAGGACTCTGTTGTTTAGCCTTGCGGATAGAATGTCACTTTCACTTGTACTGAGCCAGCCTGTCCCTGACAGCAGCGTGCCAGCAGGGTCTGTCAGATGCAGCTGTTTTCCAGCTGTTTACAGCCATGCTGCATAGCTTCAGGCTGAGCATAAGTATATCCTGGAAGTGTTTTCGTCTGTCCACATGGGCTGACTTCTTCCATTCACCATTTTTTTTTAAAATAGAGGGTTTTTTTTAAACGTTGTGAGTATTCAGGGTCTAACATTCTCCATATAGTCATGTAACATTTTGGTGACCCTCTGGGATGCTCTGGGGATCCAGAAGGTCAAGTGAATGCCCTACCATCTGGACATGCCCTCTAATTGTCAACCTGCTGACTTTGGCTCATATTCTCAGACCCCGGGCAGCGTCTAGAGAGCCTTTAGCACTCCTGGGCTTACCCACTGAGTCCTCCACATTCTTCTCTTGGTTGCTTTCAGGACAATCACTTGTATTTCCCCTTTCCTGTTTGGGTGGGGCACAATGCCTTCTTCTGCCCCCATTTCCTCCCTAGCCCCAACTATACTAACTATTCTAAACTCCAACTACAGTACTATTTTACTACACTATGACTGATAAGTACTTAATATCTACTTGCTAAATTGCACTGAGTAGAAAATAAATCACTTCATAGTTTAAACCAGCTAGTCAATGGAAACAAGAAATATTCAACAAAAGTCATATCATGTTCATTTTTTAGGACGATAGGGAAAATATGGCACAAAAGGATTAATTATTTTATGAAATCCATGTGGTAAGTTTTTGACAAAATGAAATATTTTTACTACACCATTTATACCCTACTAATCTGTTCATTTTAATTCAACAAATCCAACCAAGATTCACAAAGGGACAACTAAATGCAAAGCACTGTGATAGGTGTTAGGAATACAGATACAATATAGTCCTTGATCTCAAGATGCACACAATTTATTTAGGGCCCTTAAAAAATTATTATATGGGGCGGCCAGGTAACACAGCGAGTAAGAGCACCGGCTCCAGTGTTGAGAAGACCTGGAGATCGAATCCCGGGCTCAGATACTCAGTACCACACCCACAAATAACTGGCCTTGTAACCTTGAGCAAGTTACTTAACCCCAATTGCTTTAAAAAAAAATTATTATATGGGGCGGCTAGAGCACTGGTCCTGGAGTCAGGAGGACCTGAGTTCAAATACGGCCTAAGACACAACACAAAAACTAGCCATGTGACCTTGGGCAAGTCACTTAACCCCAAGTACCCTCCAAAAAGCAAAAAAAATTTTTTTTTGATACATCATGTTTCAACACAATAGATATTTCCCAACAAAAACCCAAATTCCCCTATAAAGTACTTTCCTAGGGGGACCTATTGGGAGGGAAAGAGAGAGAAGAATAAGCAAAATTAACTAACAGCATCACAGTAATTGATAGTACAACATTTTCCACTTTACTTGTTTACCAGCCATTGATTACCAAAAGAAAAGAATCTTTGATTTTGACAGTAAGTCCCAATATTGACCCTTGTATTTGACATTTTTGTTTAGTTTTTTTAATGAACATTGTTGTAGTGACTATGTATATTGTTCTTTTACCTAGCATCATTTATTATTCATCAATTTATAATCTTCCCAATTTATCTGAATTGTTCATATTTATCATTCTTTATGTCATTACATTCATTGTCACAGTTTGTTCATACATTCCTCAATCATTGGATATATATATATGTACATATATATATAATTTTTGTTACCACAACTAATGCTGCTATGAATATTTTGTATATATGTGTGTGCGTATGTGTGTATAATTTCTTGCTGTTAATAACCTTGTAATATAACCCCAGTAGTGAGATTTGTAGATCAAAGGATAATGAACAATTTAGTAACTTTTTTTTTTCCAAGCCTTTTTCAGTTCCATTAGGAATAAATTAGAGCACCAGTCTTCCTACTGCCCCTCCAACATTGGATTTTCCCATCTTTGTTATCTTGATGAGTGTAAGGGAGGGAAGAAGAGAGAAAGAGAAAAAGGGGAAAAACACATATTAAGCACTTACTGTATATTAAGCACTAAGCACTGGGCTTAAAAAAAAACTACACAAACAAGATTGAACTTTGAGTCCAAAAGGGAAAGATAATACATGGGAGGGGGGGGAGGGGGGGAGGTGGCTAGAGGAAAGGGCAAAGTTATCGGGTGGAGGGGGCAATGTGGCATGGAAATTGAGAAGTGGAGTGGGTAGCATTGGGACTAAGCTAGTTAAGGTGAGAACTCACCAGTCACAGCCCAGAATCCCAGGTGTAGGAACCCAAGTTCTGGTGGGAGGAAAAGGAAGTAGGAGTTTGGCTAAATTTTGAAGGAAACAAGGAATTCTAAGAAGATGAGGAGGTGAGGGAAAGGGTACATTCCAAGCACAGTGGCTGACAAAAGAGAGGTGTGAAAGAAAACAAAAAGACCAATTGGCTAAACTATATCGTTTATGAAGGAGAAAGTGGAATTCACTAGAGGAGAATTGTATTGATTATTTGGAAGTGATTTTAAGTCTTTAATATGTTTTCTGCATTGTATATGGACTACTGTGAGTTCTTTGAGTCTTCTGAATTTTCTTTGGGGTGAAATAAAGGTTGTTCTGTACTTGATATATACATTATAAATTTGGTTGATGGTATCAGAAGTGTGGACCATATTAATCACCTTTGGGGAAACCTAAATATGAGCCATATTTAGATATTTTCCCAGAGTAAATTCTATTGAGAGACTTAATGGGCCAAAAACAGGCATGGCTCTTTGGGGGTTAACCCCAGGATTGAATTAAGAGAGACATTAGAGCAGCTTTTCTGCTCTCCCCACGTCCATAAGTTGTGTCTTCAAATCTCCTCTGGGTCCTTCTTCTGTTTCCCATCCCCAGAATTCCAATGGATTAACTGAGAGCCTCTGGATTCTTAGTTGATGGACCTTTCACTTAAAAAGTCACAACTCATCAAATTTCCCCTATCAAACATATAGTTCTTGGGGTGGCTAGGTGGCGCAGTGAATAGAGCACAGGCCCTGGAGTAAGGAGGACCTGAGTTCAAATCTGGCCTCAGATACTTGACACACTTATTAGCCGTGTGACTTTAAGCAAGTCACTTAACACCAATTGCCCTCCAAAAAAAAATAGTTCTTTTAAAATGTCCCAGTCTCCAAATGTTTATATGATATCTCATTTTCTTAGTTTTACCCTCTTTGTTCATAAATCACATGCACATTATCTGACATGGTATCATGGTTTACAGCTCTGAAAGCTTCAACATCTCTTTGGTGCTCTGAAACTGCTTTTTTATTCTAATATCCCTCTAATTTAAAATAATTAAATCTATTTTTCTGCCTCTTTATAACATTAAACTTTTCCCACAAAAAAGAGATCACTTGTATTATTGACAAATCAATCCAGCTCCTCACTTCTATAGATCATTTTCTCTCCAAAACTATCCAAATCCTATTTGAACGTTATTTCTTCATGTGTATTAAAAGGGCATATTAAAATAAATTTCTTTTTCTACACTTACTAATAAAAGTATCAAAATGTTCACCTGTAATAGTGCCAATTCTCAGATCATTTGACAACCACATCTCTTCCTTTATACATAAAACCACTTTTTTCTGTCCCTTTTATTGCTAAATTCTTTCATTTATCTTTAAGTGACAGTGTGCCTCAATAAACATCTGATATATCGTCATGCATATGTATACATATATTTACATATATAAGTACATACACAGGTATAATAAATACAGTACATAAATTCCATGTACACATATATACAATATGTTCCATCTATGCATGGCTAATTTTCAAATAACTAGAAAAATGATTTTAAAATACACAACACAAAGTTATGTTTAATATAATATAATTATTCTTTGAATGGTTTAGTGCCCCCTTATCATTATGAAGCTTAAATATAGTTCTGCAATTTTGATTTGGTTATCTGTGCTTTTTGGTTACGTTTAATTGTTATTTTTATTAGTAAATTTTGTTTCTATACATCATATAGACCCCCTTGGTACTCTCAGTTGAATCCTACACATGGTATAATTACTGAAAATAATTAAATAAAACAACTGAAGCTGTTAGTATTGCAGTCTTGTGCCTTGTTAGTGTTTGTTGTTGTGGTTAGCAGAAAGAACAGAATTATGTTATATTAGTACCAATGTTATCCCAATGTTTTTGTTATTTGTTCTGTTGCCATTTAAAGTTGCCTTCATTTGCATAATTGCAATAACTGAATATGTAGTTCTTTATGGTTTGTTCATTATGCATCACTTCATGCAAGCCTTTCCATTTTTTCTTTGAATTCTTCATATCCCTCTTTCCTTATGATATATTAATATTTTCTTATATTCCTTCACCGTAATTTTATCTCCCATTTCTCAATGTATATAGAGCAAGTCAAAGTAGTAGGATCCTAATCATGGGCCAGTGAGCACAGTTCAAGTATAGTCAACAAGGGCACAAAGGCAGGAAAATAGACATAGTGTAGAATAAGGAAATCTCCTCTGCCAATGTTGGTCAGCACATGCTTTGCAAAATGCAAGCCATCTCTATTGGTGGTGGTGGTTGTTATTGTTTGTTTTTTTTACTATTATAGTGCTACTGGAAATTTTTTGTATAGATAAGTCTTTTTATTGTTAACAAATATGTTAAGGTCTAAACTCAACAGAGGAACAGTTAGGTTTAAAGGATATGGACACTTCTGTAATTATCCTTCATTATTCTAAGTGGTTATTTTCAGTGGTTTGAACAACTCACTAGCAGTATAACATTGCGCCTATTTTCTTGAATGCTTGCCAACATAGCCTTCTTCCACCTTCTTTACCAACTTGATAGGTGTGAAGTGATACCTCCGAGTTATTTTAATTTGCCTTTCTCTAATTATTAGCAATTTTGAGAGCTCATTAAGAAAGCCATTGATAGTTTGTTTCTTCTTTTGAGAACTGGTTACACCCTTAGACTGGGGTATGACTACTGGGGAATGGCTCTCACTTAAATCTTAAACGTCTGAATCTAGTCATATAGTCTTATGTCAAATTTTATCAGAAATGTTTCATCAAAGTTTCCTCCCCCAAGTTCATATTTTTCTTATTCTAACTGGATTTAATCCATTTGCTCAAAAGCTTTAGAAAAAATTTTATATACTCAAAATAGGAATGCAATTTAGCATAGTAGAAAGAGGGCTCCCTATCACACAGTTCCCTGAAACACATCATTTGCTTGAGGGGACAGGTGGCTATTCAGACTTTTCACCTTAGGTCACAAAGAGTTGCCTCAACTGGTTTACCTCTGTCAAACCTCCCAGCTCCCCCCCACCAAAAAAAAGTTAAGGGCACCAATTAGCTAAAATAGCATATGGGAGCTCAGTATTCTATAACTGACAGTCTTTCTATCTAGATATCTAGCTAGCCATCTCTGGGCATAAAAATAAATGTGAACATAGCAAACTCATTATTGGCTCACAATTACCTAGGCAATCAATCAGTCAACAAAGATTTATTGATCCTTATCATGTACTCAGCATCAGATCCTGATTAAGGGAAGTTGTGTGGTAGTTATAGAATATTAAGACATAGTTCCCACTGTCGAGGAACTTCTATTCCAGTTGAGGAGTCCAATAGGTATTAAACCATGAGAATAGGGGAAAAAAGCCAAAGCCATGACTTATATATGTATATTGCATGAATATATGTGTATATACACATAAATGTATATGTGTGTTTCTATATACACACATATAAAATAACATATAGATATATGCCTATAATCATACATGTGTTTCTATAATCATCTATTATTTTGTTTTTCTTCTCTGGGCTTCTCTGGCCATGCCCAGTTCCAACATGGAGATGCCCTTGAAGGGCCTTTTTGTGCATGCCTTGTTTGACGACCATGGAGTCCCCTGTGTGCCCCATCACATGGGTGGGGCTAGCCTCCTTTGATTGACTGCCTATGTCTTTAAAACTGGCGGCACTGAGCCATTCACTGGCCTCTTCCCACCACCTTCTTTTTCACTATGCCCTTTCTCTGTCATCTTTTCAGTGACTCCCATCTGCGGTTCCCAGTGTGGATGCCATGAAATGAACTGATGAGAGAGGAAGGACTTGCTTTCCATCGCTCTTTTATCTCAGATACTCTGAGAAATGGGCCTAGAGGTGTTTGTTTTTGTTCTGTGTTGTCTGTCTTCTGTTTCAGGGACTGGACATGATCCTCACACTCCCCAGAACTTTGGGCCATGACAACCTTGGAGCTGGGATTACAGGTATGGTGCTGCAGACACCCAGGACAACATGGAAGCCCTGAGAAGGCAGGGTGCCTGCGATGTGAGGATGAGTGGAGTTCGAGACTTGGAATTGGGACTGGGCTCTGTAGGAAATGAACTAAGCTATGAATATATTCACCTTCCCCTCCCCAGAGACTGCAGTAGTGCAGAGGGAGGAGGTTATGCCTCTCACATGCTTGAAGAGTATGTTTGTATGTTTGTGATTATACCTTTATAAGTAAAAATTCTTTTGCAAAAATAAATCTGGCAGTGGCTAGGTGGCGTAGCGAATATAGCACCAGCCCTGGAATCAGGAGGACCTGAGTTCAAATCAGACCTCAGACACATAACACTTATTAGCCATGTGATCTTGAGCAAGTCACTTAATCCCAGTTTCCCTGCCTTCCCCCTCCAAAAAAAAAAAAACCCAGAAAACAAAACCAAAAGTAAATCTGATTATTAGTGCCTAAATGGGGTGCAGATCACTTTCTGCAACTGAGGTAACAACATCAGTTGGGACTGGAGTCAATGACAATGACAATGACCCTTTATTAAGGGTACTAGAGAACTCTGGGGAAGAGATTGTGAAATTTAGCATAGCTGGCTTTGAGGGAGGAGAAGCCAGGGTGGTCTGCAGTCACACATACATACAGACATACATATGTACATATATTCACGTGCATACCTATAAGGTCATATAATTAATGACAAATATAAAATTCATCTTCACCATAATCAATCACTCAACAGCAAACTTGGAATTAAAGAATGACCAACATTGGCACAATTAATTTGAAAGGACCATAAAACTTTGGACCACTGGATGAACATCATGCAAGAAACATCTTATTTATGGTTGAGAAAATCAAGTCATACCTCTTGGATTATGTATAAAAACAAAAAGTCAGTTAAACATCAAGTCAGGCAAAGAGTGAACCAGAAAGCTGGAGCAAAGCCCCTGGGGGTCTCTCCTCCCCCCCTTCTCTCTCTCTCTCTCTCTCTCTCTCCCAAATCACAATGGCCATATTATTGAATACATTCAGGCAGGAGTAGAAAGAAATACACAGATGGCAAACAGAAAGTCTCCAGAGAAAAAGAAGAGCCTGTACTTCTGTTCTTACCTTTCAACTGAGTGGAAAGTGATAATCTTCAAGAGTGATTCCCTAAGGGAGCTAAAGGTGAAGAATAGCTGCCTTGATACTCCCTCATCCCAAGATCTTTTGTCTGTAAGGACCCAGTGCCTCCATTTCTTTTTGCATTTATTCTTTCTTCTTCTTAAATGAATGAGCATTCTGAGATGGCAGTAATCAGACAACATGGTGGTTCAGAGATCCAGAGGTCCCATCAGAGGGTCCACCACAACTGGAGGCAGTAGCAATGGACACAGGAGAGGTAGATGAAGAAGAAGAATCTGCAGATGGATGGAGAAAGAGAATCACTCAAAGTTGGTGAAGCTTGCTATGAATTGTAGAAGGCACTGATATACAGAGCACAGGAGAGAGCTATGCCTAATTGAGACTTAATGAGGACTCCACAAAAGGGAAGGTAAACAAAGACTTCCAGTGCCAGGACTTGCAAGCTTCCCTTTTATTATGTGTTCCCCTCATGTACTTGAAATCTGAGCCCAATCTTCTAAGGGACATGGTGTGCATGGGAGGAGGGTGACCTCCTAGCTTTGTGCCAATTCTTCTTACTGATGCCTTTTGCTAAAACTTCTAATGAACTCTGGCTGATTACTAGTGGGAAGCACACTGGGGAAAGGGAGAATCGTTTTCTCTCCTCTTGCCACATTGGCTGTGGGAGATCCTCCCATCCAGTGATTGAAGAGTCTGTTTGAAAGAGTTCAGTGTTTGAATTTGAGAGCATAACCAAGGGAGCAGACAGACACACTTTCCAGATAGATGTGGATATAGAGGCAGTTGCTAAAGACCAAGAAGCAACTTTGAGAAAAAACCTCCGGCTTCAGAAGAAGAAATCTGCCTTAAGGACTCAAGAGAGAGTTAACCCTGGCACTGGAGAGTGGTGCTATTGAGAAGAAGGTCTTTGAAACCCTGGGGTCCTGGAGTTTTAAGTTGCCTTGGCCACATGTGTATCCCACATATGTGCCTTATTAGCATTGTGTTCTAAGTCTGTGCCCACCCTTCCCATGGGCACTGTTTTTCTTTATTTTTGTGCTGTATATTTTTATATCTATAGTTCTTATTACCTCCTTTTAGTAAATTACTTTGTTGAGAGTCAATTGTGTCTATTGGCTGAATGTTAATGGGAAGGAAATTGATAGGGGCTTCAGAGTTTTAGTTTTAGGAGTGGGTGTCCTTAAGTCCTTTTGAACCTGAGAATGTCAGCGGCCCTCTGGGGCTCCAGCCAGGGAGTGGGTGTGAAAGTTGACAGGATACCCAGGAAGAGGCATTACACACTACGGTAGTGTTTAATAAATCTGTCCTCAGTCAATAATGCCAGCGCTAAAATAATGACTGCTGAAGGAAATGATGCGCCAGGCCCATCACTACATAAAACAAAACAGAATCATAGAAACATGGCCGTGGCAAGTCTTCAGCCTGCTGTTCAAGGGCTCCATGTGGTTCACACACAGGATGCTGTTGTGGGCTAAGGTGGCCACACATAGGATGCAATTATGTGTCTTGCTTCACTACCAAGGATGATTAAAACACATGCTTTATTTAAATAACCCTCATTTGGATTCCTATGTCATATCACTGTGGTATTCTTGCTGTAACCCAACAGAAAACTAGAAGACAAATTAATGTGTTTATTTTGATAAATTAAAGAAAAATGTAAGCCAGGATTTCTGAGCTCGATTTCCAACTCTGATCCTTAGACAACTTAAATTTTTTAGTATCTAAAATGCCTTCTAAAATTGTCTCTGGAGAGGCAGAATGGTCTATGGTGGTAGATAATAGCTAACATTTATGTCGCACCTACTATGTGTCAGGCACTTGTTAAATGATTTACAAATATTATTTTATTGAAACTTCACAATAGCCCTGGGAGGTAGGTGTTATTATTATCCCTAATTTATAGTTGAGAAAACTGAAACAGAGAGCAGTTAAGTGACTTACCCAGGATCATGCAGCTAGTGTCTGAGACCAGATATGAATGAACTCAGTTTTTCTCTACCCCAAGTCCAGTGCTCCATCCTTATCCATCTCCAGTTGTCCTGATCCATATCTGGCCACTGGATGATGAGGGCTCCAGAGGAGAAAGTCAGGCTGGTGACTTTGCACAGGCCTCCCTCACTTAAATTCAATCCACTTGCATGTCATGACATCACCTCAAAGATGTCATGGTCCTCTTCAAGAATGAAGGACAAGCAGTAGCTGTCCCTAAATAGAGGGTAGGCCTTTTAATCAGAAAGACCTATGTTCAAATTTTACCTCTGCTACCTACCTGCATTACCCTGGAGTCATCTAATCTTTCAGGACCCCCTGGCAATTAAGACTCTTCATTACAAATAAGCTGCTGATGAATTTCTGTGGAGTGAAGAGACTTTCTACACCAGGAATCCCCCTACACTGATGAAATCACAGGTCTATACCATCTTGACATTCACCACAAAGACATTTTCTCAGGGATGTTGTTTTACATATTTAATCAATCAACAAGCATTTTAACAGTCTACACTGTACTAATTACTGATAATTCAGACAAAAATGAAAGTGTCTGAGATTCCATTAGGCACATTATACTATACTTTATCTTTATATACATATAATGCATTTACTAAGTGCATAATGATTGTATTGAATGCCACTATGCCTTTGTTGGCACTAGCATATTTCCATATTTCAATGAATTTACAATCTCATCAGTATGGTACTCCATAAGAGCATATCCTTTCTCATCCAGACTATCTCATTTTGGGCACTGTCTACATCTTTCTATGAATTCTCCATCAGGAGTGCATCCAAAATGCTGGAGACCTTCTTTCAAATCTTTTTATATTTAGAAAGAGGGGATTACCAGTTCAGGCCTTAGGTTTTCTTTCCATTAACTCCTCATTCTTACTAACATAGTTCAATTTTTTTATATTATCAAGTTATAACATTTCATAATATCTCACATAGTAAATCACTAAATAATAATGAGTCTAAAAATAGTAATAACATCAAGCATCTGTATTGTTTTTAAACAAGACAAGATTTCATTTGTACAGTTATTCCTTCCACATCTTGGGAGTTAAGGACATGGTGCCCCTGAAATCTAGAAAATCTGTGAGTATATATATATTTGGCCTTCCCTTCGTACAAGAGAAAAAGTCTGAATTATTATGGCATTAAACAATAAAACATGATGACATTATACAATACTATGCATATAGTTTACACATTTCTGAGTTTCTAAACTTTTCCCGTGTCATCTGCTGGTCTTTATGCATCATCTGCAGCATCTGTAAAACTCCCCAGAAATTCCCATTTGATTTTTTATGATGAACCTTTGATATATCAAAACCATGATGGGGAAAGTCTCGATGTGGAAGGGATAACTGTATAGGAAAATCCCAATAAGGAAACTCCATCTACCAATGCAATTCACACCAGCTCAGAGACTTAGAGTCTCTTGGAGAGTTAGCCTGGAACCCTAAGAGGTTAAATGATTTGCCTAAGGGTCACAAAGCCAGTATTTATTAGAGATGGGACTTGAACCCAGGTCTTCCTAACTCCAAGGTTTGTTTGATGCCCACCAAAACACAATGCTATTCTAATCTAAAAAACATGCAACAAACTGACTTCACTCATTTGGTGTACCAGAAAACAAGAAATGCTAATGATTGTAATTAATTCATGGATTCTGTTAGTTTCACATTCTGCTATTGACAACCTATGTCCTCTAAGATAAGAATAAACAACAGTTGAAAAGAAATTCAAGTTCTGATGCCAACATTAAATAAAATATTTCATGTCATAAACACTAATTGATTTAGTCCAATTATTTCTTCTAACTTCTGCATGACAGAATGGTACCATGCATGATGACCATGCCAATGGGCCATCTCTTCCAAGTAATTTTTAAATGAATTTTATGAGTTTTTTCAGTGTTAACCACAATGTAAAGTGGGGGATTTGGGGGAGTAGAAAGAGGGAGGGAGGGAGGGAGAGAGAGAGAGACAGAGAGAGAGAGAGAGAGAAAGAGAGAGAGAGAGAGAGAGAGAGAGAGAGAGAGAGAGAGAGAGAGAGAGAGAGAGAGAGAGAGAGAGATTATCTTTCTTTTAGGGATGAAAAATAAATGCAATTTGAGATCAATATTTATGAAGTTGTGATTAATTGACTGATGACCAAAAGATTACAAAACGTCTGTCTGAAACATCTACTCAAATTTATTAGCTTTGACCAAAAATTAAAAAACAATCTGAACTCAGTCAATGAAAGAATAATGCATTCCTAATCAATTTTTAATAGCACTTAAGATTTTATATTTTTTAACTTGCTTTTAAATAATTTATCATAAAAATGAATATGATTTAAACAAGGGGTAAGAGGTGTTCCATGGTTACTCAATAGGTTTCTTAGCAAAGGAATTCAATTAAGACTGACTTTTTATTATAAAACTATTTTATTAATAATAATACATTTTGCACTTACAAGAAGGCTTTGAGCCAACCATATCAAAGTACTTGTCAAGATCCAAGTTCCCACCCAGGCTCTGCCATCAATTAATTCTTTTTTCACTTCATTTCTCTGGGCCTCATTTTGTGAATGTGAGAAGTGAGGAGGGTGAACTAGGTGATTTCTAAGGTCCCTTTAAAAATCCCAGATACTAAGTGAATCAGGAACACTTGTTTTCCCCATTTAGTGGCAGAAATCATCTGACCATAGGTTCCCTGATGAGGGAATAAACAGGAAGTCACAGAGCCATATAGAAAATGAGCTGTATAATCATCATGTTGTCTAATGCAAATACCATTTCTTAATTATGATCAGAGTACCTGTTGAACACTCTCGTGTGCAAAAATCTGTACTTTGATTTTTCAGAAAAGGAAAAAGAAATTATTCCCCCTCAAAGCTTGTATTTTATGAAGGAGGATTAACTAAGATGAATTTTCATTTTTCCTAAATATTATTTGCTTTTAATGTGTTCATTATTATATACTATATTTATTCATTCATTCTCAGTCATGGGATTCAGAAAGGGGTGAGACTTTAAGTAATCTCCTAATCCAACTTTCTCATTTTATTGAGAATAACATGAGAGTCCAGAGAAATTAGTTGGCAGTGTGAAGTAATAAGAAAAATGCTAGACAGGGAGTCAAGAACCTGGGTGCAAATCCCAGCTCTAACCTTTACTAGCTGTGTGTAAATTAGATTATCACTTAATATGTAAATTAGATAATCACTTAAGTGATTAGAAAATCACTTAATTTTTAGGACATTCCATTTCCTCAGTCATGTGGAGGAGGGATTAGACTTCTTTTATATCTGTCCCCAGAGGGAGAACCAGCAACAATGGGTGGAAGTCAAAAAGACACAAATTTAGACGATGTCAAAAGTGAAACTTCATAATAAATGGTTGTTGTTTAGTCAAGTCAGTCATGTTGGATTCTCCATGATCCCATTTGGGGTTTTCATGGCAAAGATTCTGGAGTGTTTTGCCATTTCCTTCTCTGGCTCATTTTGCAGAGGAGAAAACATAGGCAAATAGGGTTAGGTGACTCACTCAGGATCACCCAGCTAGTAAGTGTTTGAGGGTGGATTTGAACTCTAGTCTTTCTGACTGCAGGGCCACAGTTCTATCCACTGTGCCACCTAGCTGCCAAACAGAGAGAGACAGACAGACAGACAGAAACAGAGAGACATACAGAGACAGACAGAGACAGAAAGACAGAGACAGCGAGACATATACACACACAATTGGAATGTGTTGACTTGGAGAGGGAGGTAGCAGATCGTTTCTCTTAAGGTCTTCAAGCAGAAGGTGGTCAACCACTTTGGGGGTATATTGTAGTGGAAGGTTTAGGTTTTTGTTTGTTTAGGTATAGGTTGGACTTTTCAGATAGGGCTGCTAAGGCCCCTTCCAGTTCCAAATTTCTCTGAATCTGTAATGTGTAAATGGTGATAGTAATACCTGTGCTACTTATCTCATAAGGTTGCTTTTAGGAAAATCTTTATGAATGTTGAATTACTATATGACTAGTTTTAAATAGCAGAGCCCAGATTTAAACTCTTATCCTCTGGCTCCAAATCAATTCATTCATTCACCTAGCAACCATTTTTTAAGGATCTACCATGAATAAAATACTAGTTGGGTACTGGGAGAGACACAAAGACTACATGATCCAGCAGGGATGGGGTTTACAATCCTGCCACAAACATGAAATGTGCAATAACTAATGCAGAATATAATAGGATGGGTTGAGATAAGATTGCAATAGAATAGAATAGAATAGAATAGAATAGAATAGAATAGAATAGAATAGAATAGAATAGAATAGAATAGAATAGAAGAATAGTACGGGATGGGATGGGATGGGATGGGAACAGAACAAAATAGAATTGAATTGGTGCTGTGTGAGATTTGAAGTAGAAAAAATATGAGTTGAGAGAAAGGAAAAAAGGAGATTAGTGAAGATTCCATGGGTAAAGTTTCTTTTGGGTAGGATTTCAACAGGCAGAGATTAGGCAGGAAGGGGGCCATACGAAATAAATAGCAAAGCTATGGGAATGTACAAAAGTTAGGGAATGGCATGATTTGGTTGTGCTGAGTATAATTAATGCAGCTAGAGAGTAGTAGTTTGAAATAGGTCTGGAAAGATAGTGAAGGGCTTTGAATACCAGTATAAGGAATTCTTCATTTGTTTAGTAAACAATAGGGAGCTATTTAAAGGTTCTACTGAGTGACAGGATCAGATCTGTGCATAAAGAAGAAGAATCTGGAAGCAAGCATTAATCACAGTGGGAGAAAAATAAGAGTCTGAATGTCATTGTAATCATCTAGGCTAGTGGTGTCAAACTCAAATAGAAATGGGGTCACTAATCCATACATCAGGATCCCTGTAGACCATATATTGACTTAGTTTTTATAAGTAATGTTATTATCTACATTTTATTGTGTTTTAATTTATTTTGTTAAATATTCCCCAAAGTACATGTGGCCCCTTCTGGTTTGACACCTCTGATCTAGGCAGGGAGCAAAGAGGACCTGCAGGTTAGTAATAATGAGAACATGGACAAAAGGGGGTTGATACTAGTGATTTTAAAGATGTGGAATCCAGAACATCTATTTGTCAATAAAATATAGTAAAATGCAGGACAGAGAACGTGGCTGGGAACAGATTACAGAAGGAGAAGAAATAATCTTGCACTATGTAGGCAAGATTAACCTGAGAGGCAGAATAGTATAGAGAAAAGAGAGAGCCTGGATTTGGAGTGAGGATGTATAGCAGCAAGCACCCCAGCATACCCAGGATGGCTGCTAGCACAAGTTTCTAGATCTCAAAATGGATTAACAATCTTGCTTTAATCAAACATATGTCATTTACCTAGTTCAGGAGAAAAAGGTCAGCATCCCGAACTTCAGAGAATACAGAGGTTATAAGCAGACAACAAATACAGACAGAAAGACAGATCAGCAGACAGTCTTCCAGCTGTCTGACCATTACATCCATACCTAGTCAGTTGCCAGAGAGGGAAGCATCAACATCTGGGTTTTCAAAGTCGGGGGCTCAACGGCTGCCCAGAGTCTCGTCTGGCTAAATCACACACCACTTCTCAAAGTGAGCCCCTAAACAAACCTCACATCAGGGTATATACAGCCTTCTCCTGGCTCACAGAATGTAACAACCCTCTTGACCCACTGACCAATCACAAAGCACCAAGGTGTGGGCGTTTCTGAAAAACAAGCCTCCTACCACAGACTCCAGGTGACCACATTCAGCCTATTAGGGGACAGAGTACATTTTCATATCAGGGAAGGTTCTCAGAGTCTCTGAAGCCTATCAAGGGGCCTAGGGGCAGGGAAGATCTTCAGATTCCCATTCCCAAAATAACTGTCAGAGGAAATGAAGGATTTGGTTCTACTGACAGAATAAAATTGGGAGCTAAAGTATGGGTAAAATGGAAGCCAGATGATGTTCCAAAGGCTGTGGAGATTATAGCACATGGGAGGGATAACACTGTAATTATTTTTTATTCCAGAGAAGATGATTACAAAATTGTACCCTTAACTTATATATTCTACCGTGAATGAGGCTACAGTAGTGGGCTCATGAACTCCAGTAGCATGGTGGATCCTATATCTACCTTGTTTCTGGTTATTGTCTCCTTGCTTTTTCTTGGCTTTTTGTCTGTCCACCTTGTTTGCTAGATTTCTTTCCACAGGCTTGGTACCCTCCACCTGCAGATGCCTGATAGCTTAAGCTGGATGTCACCCCTTGTCCAAAACTTTGACGTGTCACCCCAGGACCTGGCATTAAGCACGTTCCAAATACTGACCTCTCAAATGGGACCCCTTGGGATAGGGACAGCTCTACATCTGATTTCAGCAGCAAGTAGCCATGGAAGAAGAGATCTTTGCCCCCTACCCCAAGATTTTGGGACCCCATTTGTTTGGGGGGGAATGATGGGGAGCTTGTGTTCAAGCCCCACCCTAAAATATTGTTTTCCATTTTTATTTTGTGTTATCCTTGTTATATTGTTGTAAAATTCTATTGACACCAGTTACTCCTAAAACTCCTATTAACCTATGTGATGAAATGTATTGTTAATGTATTTTTGCCAAGTAAGGGACATGAAAGATCTTGGGGACGAATGTAATGATTATGGGATTTGAAGATCTTCCATGCCCCTTGAACTTACTAACGTAGAAGGAAGGGGTGGGGCAAGAGTAAGACAGAGCCAAGCTAGAGTCAGTGCGGTGACTGGAAGCTTGACAGCATCGGTGGTACAAACTCCTTTTTTTTTTTGAGCCAGCCAGAATTTCTGCTAAGGACTCCTGCTGAGGACTGCCAGGGATGGGAACTGCAGGGGGCTGGAGCTGCTGGGGGTGAGCTTCATGGATGCTGAGCAGTTGCCATGAGTTCCTGATGTCCACCCTTCCACCTGACTGTAAAGGGATGGAAGTCAGCTCCAAGGAGAAAGAGCAGAAATGTGTAGATAACAGGGGTCAGGTTAACAGTACAGACATGCTGGTACTTCTATTGCTGGTTCCTAAGACCCTTCAAGCAATACCTATTTCCAAAGAAGGGGTGCCTTAGATCAGCCAGACTGATCCAAAGCAGAGTCTGAGTCCTTAGAGTGGAGCTCCTGTGTCTTGGGTATACTCTGGCCCAGTCTCCCAGATCCAGGATCACTTCATCTGCCCCTCAAGGATCTAGGATAGTCTGAAGGGCTTGGGAGTCTCTCTCTTCACTGCTGCCTTTGGTTTGGGTCCTCACTGGCTCTGTTTCCCTCCCTACTCCCACTTAGGGACCAGTGATTAGCACTTCAGCACAATTTTACCATTTACCCTCAGTTAGCTTGAATATAAAGATATTTACTTCAAAGATGTAGCAAGAACAAAACAAATGTACAAACACTTCCCCCAAAATCTCCCCTTAATCTCTTTAAGGAAGAGGGTCAAAACTTAGCTCAGTTCCTACATGGCATTAGTTCCACTAAGTTCATGATCCAAAGTGATGTCGCTGCCAGATTAGTCTTTATCTCAGGGTCACTGAAAATCACTCCCAAAGATCACCCCTTGATCCTTAGGGCGTTGATGTCTTGCTTGCAAAGGAAGTGAAAAGAATATAGGGACTTTTAACATCTATCAATATTTTCAACTGTTTAGAGAAAAACACTTTTTTGTCTACTGTAATTCATAAAGTGTTGAAGTTCAACTAGATTTTCATGTATTTGATAAAAATGTGAAAAAGTCTTTTCATTTTTCTATTTCAGTATTCTGGACCATATTAAAGTTTTCCAACCTTTATTAAACACTTAAAAAAAAGAGGTCCCAAAGATCACTCTTTGTTTTTTGGGGCATTGATGCCTCACTGACTCTAGAGTATAGATTGTAGAAAACCTGGATGGCAGAGGGCTTTTCTGACCTTTTGAACTCACAAGGTCAGAGGATCCAATCTCCTTCACCTAAAAGGGAAGAGAACAAATGAAGAAGCCAACTCCTGAGGCCTACTCATAGGGTCAAATAGTTTCCCTTCAAAAGGGAGATGGTCCGTGACTTTTCCTTTCATAGCATTGTCTCTCACAGGAAGTCAAAGAGTAAAGTCACCAAATGAAGAAGAGGATAGGAACTGAGGTGACCAGATCTTTTTGAATGCCTCTGCCTCCAGTCAAAGAGCCTCTTTTTCAATATGTGCCTAATTGATCAGAACCAGTTACAGAACAACCATGTTCCCTAATCTCTCCAAGGTCCTTCCATTCCCATAATCATGACTCTCCTGGAAACAAGCTCCCTAACTTCTGTACACATGCTAGAGCCGCACTACATTTGCTATCCTGTTTGCCCGTAAAGATACCCTAATTCTTCTGTACTGTTCTCCAAATCTTATTTTAAAAAGTAGTTATTATGTGCCTATAACTTGCTCCTGCTTTAAGAGCAAATGGGAGCAGCGGCTAGGTGGCCCAGTGAATAGAGCATGGGACCTAAAATCAGGAGGACCTGAGTTCAAATTCAGTCTCAGACACTTAACACTTACTAGCCGTGTGACCTTGGGCAAGTCTCTTAATCCCAATTGCCCTACTTGCTCCCCTCCAAAAAAAAAGCAAAAAATAAATTAAAATTTTTTTTAAAAAGAGTAAATAGGAGGTCTAGTACAATATACAGTGTTGGAGTTCACTCTTTCTCAGTCCCATAAGCAGCTAACAGGAACCAGATCTCACACGTGACAGAAGTTTTTTGTTTGTTTGGGTTTTTTGTTGTTGTTGTTGTTTAGATTGTGGGAAGGAGCAGAATTTGGTGCTTTGTGACAGATGACCTTTTTAAAAGTTTACTGTTTTTACACAGCTATTTGCTCAAGTATGCCCTTTAGTAAGCTAACTATTGAAACAAGGCTGATGTAGGAAGGAAAGGGTCAGGGTCAGTAGGTGGGAGAGGAGAATATCAATAACAGTTCCGTGATCAAAGGGGTGGAGGTGGGGACAACTAGCAGAATACTGGGTGATTGATAGCCACCTGCCTTAGGATTCCATTGAACAACACTGACATGGCATCTAACTCGTGTGGTACCAGGCAGGATTTCTTTGATTATCTTTCTTTCTCAGTAGAATATAAACCACTTGAGCACAGGAACTGTTCTAATGCATATTTGTATGTCCAGTAGCTAGTTGGTGAAGGGGCTAGAGTGCTGAGCTTGGAATCAGAAAGACCTGAATTCAAATCCTGCCTCCTGCACCTTATTAGTTGTGCAACCCTGAGCAAGTAACTTAAGCTCTCCACCTCAGTTTCCTCAAATGTGAAATGAGGATAATAATAATTACTATCTCCCAGGGTTGTTGTAAGGATCAAATGAGATAATATTTGTGAAGTGTTTAGTGTCTGCAGCAGTAATAAACCTAACATTTATCACAGTGCATAGTATGTAGTAGATACTTAATAAACAATTATTGAATTGAAATGAAATAAATTTGTAAAATACGGGGGCTGGACTCAGTGGTGTCAAACTCAAATAGATATGAGCACTACATATAAGAATAAATATAATTCCATCTATGTTTCATTGTATTTTAATTTATTTTGCTAAATATTTTCCAATTACATTTTAATTATTTGGGGAGTGTCGTGGGTCATATAAGGCCACATATTTGACACCTCTGGACCAGATGGTGTCTATGATCCCTGTGGCACTTGGGTTGTGGGAGATAGTTGAATCAAGATTACTCCAGTACTTCTTCCAGAGTAGCCAAAATGAGGAGGCAAGGTCTGATTTATGAGCCTTAAAGACTTAGTCCCAAAGCTCTCTTCCACAGGAGGCCTTCCCCAGTTCCCACAAGTGCTAGAGCCATCCCTTCTAAGATAATCTTTCATCCACTCTGTATAGATCTTGTATGTACCTATTTATTTACATGTCATCTTATTAGATCTCAAACTCCTTGAAGGCAAAGGTTATTTTTTTCCTATCTTTGTATCCCCAGTGCTTGCACCAGTTTCTGTCATATAGTAAGTGCTTATACAATGCCTGTTGACTGGCTGACTATCTGCTAGCGAGAGTCAATGGGGACATGCATAGTTCAAAGAAAACCCTGGCTGCATCTGAAAATGAGGCAAGGCTTCAGCATCTGCTGTATTTGACTCTGAGTTACTCCCTGTGTTGTCATTGTGGTATCTGAAGGGCTTTATAAGGGTCTGTATTGGTCTGGGGTCACAGCTTGTGTTGTTCGAAAACCTATATATAACACATCCTATAATTAGGGAAATAGCAATGTTGAAAAAGTTGTGGTTAAATTTCGAGCTTTTTTTCATAAAATATGAGGCATGAAACATCAAAGTCAGCGTAAATGCTCTCTACAAACATGTTCAGACCACCACCATTAAAAACAAACCAAAAAACCCTCTTCACTTAGCCTTGTCACCCCCATTGGTCTGTAACCTTTTATTTTCCTACCTTCCACTGACTAACTTCCAGAAAGGGCCTCAGTTTCTACTTTCTTAGCTCTCATTTCTTAGCCCTCACTTCTAAACCCCTTGTAATTTGCTTTCTAACCACATCACTCTACTGCAACTGCTCTCAGATGTGACCAGAGATCTCCTAACAGCTAAATCCAATGGACTTTTCTCAGTCTTCATCTTCCTTGAAGCTCCCCTTTTGCTTCACTTCTCCTTTGGCTTCCATTATGCTCCTCTCTCCTGACTTGGAGATGGGAAGAAAGAATTGAACTATTGCCTCAGATACCTCCTGGCTTTGTGTCCTGTCTCTCAGTCTCAGTTTCCTCTCATCTGCAAAATGAAGATAATAACAGTACTTACCTTACAGAGTTTTGTGAGAACCAAATGAAATGACCCATGTAAAGTGCTTACAGCAATTTATAAATGATGGCTATTATTAGTCATTGTTATTACTTGTCTGATTGCTCTTTTTCTGTCTTTGGTTGGCTTTTTGTTGGTGAAGGTTTCCCCCAAGCTTCTACTGAAGGCCCCACTTTCTTGTTCTTTTTTGCTCTCTTACTCAGTGAACCAATCTGCTCCCGTGTGTCTAGTTATCTCTCTTCAGATAAATTTGGGCTCTTGAAGTCCCTACATCCTTTGGCAGGTCCTACCAAGCAGAGAGCAGTATTTAAGCTGGGAAGAGCACTGACTCTGGAGTCAGAGGTCCTTGATTCAAATCCTGCACCTAATTAATTGAAGGATCAGGACTATAATCTAGGGCTGACTCACACTCTTTCTGCTACACCAGGACCAGGAACATTACTTCCTTTAGGAGCCACACAAACCTTGGAGGAAAGAGAAGTTGAGGGAGGCAATCTCAGAAACCAAATGAATTTGTTGGTGTAAGCATTTCCAGTTGTGATATCACACAAAGCTCCATATTTACTATAAGACCTCCTAGAAATGAGGGGTTGAAACTGAGGGATGAAAGTGGTCAGATCACCAGCATCCGGAAAGTCTATGATGCTGAATATTATGGTGGCAAGCTGGCTACTGGAATGATCCTGAGGAGAGCTGATAAAAGTTCTACTTTTATTGCTTGAGGGGATTGCCTTGTTCCTGCTCTGTATAAGAGCCTCTGCCCTCTCCTATTGGCCACTACAATGGCATAGTCTGACAAATATACTTGCTTGGTAGGTGTGACTTTAGCCAAGGTGTTTTTTGTTTGTTTTGTTTTTCCCATTTGGAGCTCTAGAGATTTCCTCTTGTCAACTGCTGTGAATTTTTTTGACAGAAAAGACTTAAGCATGACTAGTTATCATAGAATCACTGGGTCTATATAACTACACTATGTAAGCCTCCAAAATTAAAGCATGCAAGTGACAAAATAGTTCATGAAATACAAGATTGAGTGTAAACACAGTTGGAATTATAAGTAAAATACTAGAAATGTTACCCAAATGACCCAAAATTGTATTCATATAGCCCAGGCATAAACTTTGTACTAAATAGATTTTTTAAAATCTGCATTTGCAACATTGTTGCATAAACTTGGATTGCTAAATAAAACTGAATAGGGTTCAAAAATCTCATTCCATTATGTTAAACTTATTGTTTAATAACAGGTGGGACCTTCCCATCTACTTGGGCTTCCATGCCAGCATGATTCAGTAGCTCACCAAATCAGAAAAAACCTCAAGCCCCCAAGTAAACAACCCATGTCAAAGCTACTACACAACTTCATTATATCCAGGCTGATTGAACTGCTTTTGTTGACCCAGTCTGATAGCACCATTTCACATTTTCGATGATCATAATACCTCCAACGCATTAGCTTAGCATTTCCCTAGGACTTTGATTGACACGTTGGTACATTTGTCTCCCCCTGCTGTCACCTTGATTTTGGATTATCTTTGGTGAACCGGAGGAAACCAACAAATGGCCATTAGGCCCTAACACCAGGTAGTCTAGGATTTTTAAACTTCGTAAAGATAGCATAAAACAATTAACCACCGAAATATATGCAAGTGACTAAACTATAAATCACAGAGTGGAGGGAAAAAAACAAAATAAACAAACAAAAAAACAAGGAATTTGAATTCCCTATTTGAAAAACAAATGTCTTTCCCAGGAATTTTTAACAGACTGCCAATTTCCTACTTACTCTATCTCCACTTATTTCAGAACAAATTGTTAACACCAGCTTCTGAACCAATTCATTTCGAGTCCTTGGTGATAATGTTTTCACATCCAGCCTAACATATTTGACTAAACTGCTTAAGTTCATTCTAATTTGAGGAATGAGTAGTTCAACCTCATTAGAATTTCCCCTTTCTATACTAGACTCCCAGCCCCACCCTCAAATCCAACTTCCACCATTGGACATATATATTTTCACTATTTCCCACAAGTTATCTCACCTTAGTTTTATGATTGTCTTCTCCTATTATAAAATTAATCTATCCTAGGTTTGTATGACAGTAACTTCTCAATTCAATTCAACCAGACTTTATTAAGCTAAGATCACTATATTAGACATAAATTATACAAAGACAAAATTTTAAAATAGTGCCTGCCCTCAGGAAGCTTAGATTCTATTGAGGAAAATACAACATTTAAATAGATAAATGAATGCAATATAATTTGAAGAGGGAGGGTTTTTTTTTTTAAGTTTTCATGAGCTCTCTATTTTCTTTCCCTCTGTCTCTTCAATCTGATACAAAAAAATTAATTTATTTGTTATGAAGCAAAAAGTTCTGTAGCCATTTCTAAGTAGAAGGTTAAAAAAAATCTTTAAAGACCTCTTGCAGTCTTTCTTTTTTCCTGTTCTAAAATGACCATTCAGGTCACTTTTTTTTTCTAAATTCCACTTTTGCAGTGTCTAAATTGTACATAACCTTTGACTCAGAGATTCTATTGCTATGAATATACCCCAAGGAAGTTGTTGACAAAAAGAAAAATTCCACATAAGCCAAAATATTTATAGCAACACTTTTTTTTTGGTAACAGCAAAGAACTAGAAGCAAAATGTATGCTTGTCCATTGGGGAATGGTTAAATAAATCCTGTTACGTGAATTTATTGGACTATTATACTGTTAAGAAATGACAAATACAGAGAAGAATGGAAAGATACATGAACTGATGCAAAGTCAAAGAAGTTGAGCTGAGAAAGTAATGTATACAATAACAACACTGTAAATGGAAGAACAACAAAATCAGTGAAACTAAATACTGCAAAAATTACAGACAAGCTTGTGTCCAAAGAAAAATACATAGAGGTAGAGGAGGGGGTTGTTAATGGGAAACAATGAATACTGTGTTACAAAGACGAAAATAATGCAAAGAAAAAGAATAATATAAGAAAGTTAATATAAAATTGAGGTATAACTGATGAAAAGCCAATATTATATCCTGGTTTCATAACCTTCTATCAGGTTCAATCATTCATTCAATAATAATGATGATGATATTGATAATATTAGTTACAAGTCATTTCTATAGTGCTTTAAATAGGGCAGTGGATAGAGCACTGGTCTTGGAACCAGAAAGACACATCTTCATGAGTTCAAATGTGGTCTCACCACTTATTAGCTGTATGACCTTGGACAAGTCATTTAACCCTATTTGCCTCAGTTTCTTCATCTATCAAATGAGCTGAAGAAGAAAATAGGAAATTCAGTATCTCTGCCAAGAAAACCCTAAATGGGGTCATACAGAGTAGGACATGACTGAAAAAATATTTAACAATATAATGATTTAAAGTATACAAAGGTGGTAGTTACTGATGGAGCTTCTATAAGGGGCTGAGCCCCACTTAATACAAAGATGAATAATGCCTTGCAGTTGGCCTCCAGGTGTTTAATATAATAACCACAGCCCTATTAACTACTAGGAGGCCTGAAACTATTTTTTGTTTATTAGTTGCTTCCTTATTTATCAAGTATGCATTCTATTAACAAATAAACTGATTGTTAACTCGGTTACAAAAACCTTCAATTGTTTATTCAACATTAGCAACTGTTCAGGTATTCAGCCCAGTATGTAGTTTTTAAAGTTGATTTAGCTAAATTTCCTTTTCTTTTCCCTTCCTTTAGCCAATGCTCTATTCTTGCTAGTTGTTTTTTTTTTTCAGTCAACTAGTTATAGCAGATTCTTTGCTAAGCACTGGGGACAAACACACACACACACACAAAGTTGTTTGACCTTGGTCTTTTGAAGAGGACAGCAGGGTGATGTTTTGGGTTATATATGAATTGGGTTTAAGTGAGGCAGAGCTGCACAAAGCTGTCAGCTTCACTCTCTTCCAGAGTCACTGAAATCCAGAGGCAAGACAAAAGTCAAGATGACTGGAAATGTAGTGGATGACCTAGGTGTATTCAGGGCCTGCAGCACCCTTCTAAGCTCTTGGAATACATTATTCACATCCACCCATTCCTCCGGTGAAGTCTTTGCTTGCTACAGGCAGACATCCCTCAATCCACCCACAGGATTTTGTTTTTCTTTTTAGAGAGGGGAAGGCAAGGCAATTGGGGTTAAGTGACTTGCCTAAGGTCACAGAGCTAATAAGTGTCTGAGGCCGGATTTGTTAAGAGGGAGAGTATTCTGGGAGGGCAGGGGGCTGCCACAAGCCTTGACCATATTGTGAATAGAACAGAGCAGAGGGTTACCCCTTCATCAGATACCAGAGGGAAGGTAGTAATAATGGCTGGGTGGGTGAGAAGGCTGAGAGGGGAGGAGTGTCCGAAGTCTAATAGATGAAGAGGAGTAAAGAAGATGGAGCTTGTCTCCAAGTCTTTGTCAGTGAAATAGGAGTCTCAGTCCTCAACCTCATGAGAGGGTAGGAGATTTGAAGAGAAAAGGGATTTTCAATGGTGGTAAGTGGAATAGACAAGCAATTAAGGTAGAATTTGTAAAACTGTCTAACAGTCACGAGGGCTTAGATGAGATTTAGCTAGTATAAATCTGTAGTGGACCAATTCAGCCTAGGTTCATTATTTCCTCTTGTAAATGAAAAATTATTTTCCCCAAAGCTACTCATAGAATAAATAAAAAACAAACAAAAATCTTATATGAAATTAAAGAAAACCTAACATTAACCATGATTCATGCAACCAACCATACCTGTCTTTCACCAACTGACTAAAAGTGAAGACCATATCCATTGACCTTAATAAGCCAGCACCAATGTTGATTGTCATATTATTTTTTATTTATTTTGTCCATGTGGAATGTTATCTTGTTTTATAGAGCTGAAATCTGTGTGTATATTGTTATTTAGTTTTTTTTTCATTCTGAATTGCTTTTTATCTCTCCATATTTCTTCGTAGTCTTCATATTTGTCACACCTTATTTATTGCTCAATAATATTCCATGCATTCTGACAACCCAATTTATTTAGCCATTCTCAATATCTAAAATAAAAATCTAAATATTAAAAGAAATGCCAATCAAAAAGTTAAATGAAAGCGGCAGGTTCATACTCATAAGTATGAATGAGGGCAGGGAGAAAGGGATTTCAATTAGCCACTGCTGCTATTAATGAAATAAGAAGAGGTAAAATAGTAAGTCCTATGTAAATAACAAAAGTTCTCAACACAAATAAAAGTGATACAATATAAATCAGGAAGAAAAAATATAGATTGCAAACATATTTGCACTAAACAGCTCTGATAAAAAGGTGACATCCCAGATCTACGGGGCATTGACACATATCAGAACTATTCTCTCCTGCGAGGCAGCTTCTCAGAGCGACTGGAGAGCACGTCTCTAAGCCATGAAGACCAAGGAGTCTCTGACCCCAACCAAGTCACTTGATTTCTCATTGCTCCAGGCAAGTCTCTTAAAAAACCTCTTAAATTACAAAGCAATTGGCAGTCTTCTCAGGTGGTAGGTGTTGTATCAGAGCAAAAATCACAGGTTTCAATCAAATACCTACCACTCCACCCACCACCAGCTCTACCAGACTCCAGATCCAGTAGTCAAGGTCCACTGTCACTTAATTATAATCGTACTCCAAAAAACCCTGAGAGGGAGGTGCTGTTATTTACTCCCATTTTACAGATGAGGAAACTGAGACAAACAGAGATTAAATGATTTGACCAGGGTCACACAGCAAATAAGTGTTGGAGGCTGTCTTTGAAATCACGTCTTTTATATCAGCATGGACTGATTTTGGATAGGCAAGCCAAAGGAAAAGTTGACGTCATTAAAGTTTTGATTGACATTTGTTGGATCAATTTAACAATCTTTAGGATTTCTTTCAGATGGGCATTGGAATCAGAACCTATAATGTCGCAGTACATCTGGGGCACAGCTGAAAGCAAGAAAGAGGGTTTTGTTTGTTTTTGTCTTTGGACGTTTTTTACAGTAATCCTTCCTGCTAACTGACAAAGGCACAGATTGGTCATGTAATTGATTTGAGGGTCTGACCTCTCACCCACTGCTAATTAATTGCCTTTTCACACTTCTACGTGTGTGCAGATGGCATTAAGCGTACAAATAACCCTTTGCCTCTAGATACTCCGGGTAATAAACAGGAGCCGTGAGAAAAGATGCAAAAACAAAACAAATAAACAAAAAATCCCTCATCTCCAAGGAACCACAGTGGGAAGAATTCTCTAGATTTCTTTAGCCACTGAGAGCCTGCGGAATTTGGCCAGCCCAAGCAGTAACCTGGAGCTGAAAGGAATCTTATCTCCAAAGAACTGCCCCTTGGAAGAGCTCTTTAGATCACCGCCCAAGTCAAGATGCTTATTGTCTAAGCTCTGGAAAAAAGCCATTTCCAGAGCTCTCCTCTCTAGCCCCATTTCAAATCAATAAACACTTCTTGTGCGCTAGGCACTCCTAAAGGATGGAGAGGGGCAGGCATAGGAAAGGGCTTTATTCAGATCAAAAAAGGAAGACGTGTTTTCTCTGCACCTTCCGATTGCCCTCAAGTGTCTGGTTCCAGCAGGAAGGAGGATGCTAAAGCCTTAGTTTCTTTCCAGGGGTTAAAATACCTTCACTCACTTTCTCTCTTTTCACTTCTCTCTCTTACGGTCTCCTACCAGCTTGCCGCATCTCCCCCACGTTCCTTACTACTTTAGTCCCCTCCCCCATCCCCGCAGGATCTTCATCGACTTTACATTTTCCCGGGGTGGGGGGAAGGGTAGGGCGGGAAACTCCATCTCCCTCTCCTCTCTCAGCCCCCCTCCCTCCTCCCGCCGGCTCCACGTTTCAAAAGCGCGTTTCGGTTCCTCGCTTGGAGAAGGCATTGGCCCCGAAGAGCCGCCGTAGCCCGAACCTTTCAGCGCTTGAGAGCCGCGGCGGCCCGAGCTCGCGACTCGCCGCGGGCGGTGGGACTTCCGTGTTGGCGGGATTCTAAACGCGGCCATGGCTCAGAACGTTCAGAACGTTACATTGTCTCTCACGCTGCCCATCACGTGCCACATTTGCTTGGGGAAGGTAATGGAACGGAGGTTGTGCGGCCCTGGGAGGCGCCGCGGGGGAGGGGGGAGCGGGGGACCCTGCAGGCTCCTGCCGAGATTCTCGCGTAGGGCAGCGGAGTTGGGGGGAAATAGGGAGCCGAGCCCGTGCCTAGCAGCGGAGTATTTTCCGTAAGGGGGTTTTGTGGGTGTGAAGAAGAAAAGGGGGTGTTTGTTTGGGGGAGGGAGACCCGTGGGGGCTCTGGAATAGGGATCCCCGGGATTGCGGACGCTGATGGAGGGATGGGGCGGGGGGGGGGGGGAAGCCGGCAGCGTGGTCTGCACCCTCCCGGGCCCGGTTCGCGTGGACGACAGCTCTTGGGGAGCCCCCGAGTGCGCGGGAGGGGGGAGGGGGCTGCAAAAGGTGGTCTAGCCCTGGCGACCCCCGCGTGGGCGTCCGCCGTGACCCCATTGGAGCGCTGGCTAATCAGAATGCTAATGACCGTCCGAGGTCGCGAGATAACAATGGTCACTTGACTTCCCTTCCCCGGCCTTCTTTCCTCCTGGGCTGCAGGCACTGATTTTTAACTTGTTCTGGATTTATTTATTTATTTTTTACTGAAGGATGGCTTTTGGTTCAAGCCCTCCGTCCGAAATAAACAAAACGACCCCCCCCCCCCCAGTGGTTTTCGTGACAGGCTGTCTCTACAATGTGATGGAGGCTCTCTGCTCTAGGCTTGGCTGTAAAAGGTGCAGCAGACGCACTTGTAGAAAGCGGAACAGTAGCAGTAAGCTTCAATTTTATCTTAAAAAAAAAAAAGAAAAGCAGCCTCCTTTTCTTATTTCTTTCCCCCTCCATGTTCCCTCTTAAAAATGTAAAGGCCCTTTAAACCAAATATTTGGGTGTTTACTGTATATAAGGCACCAGTTCATGTCAGAGATTTGCAGGTCTGTCCTTCTCCCACTCCCCAAAACCAAATACAGACTTTGTGAAACTACAGTTTAAACCACAGGCCGTGCAAGTTCACTGTCAAATGTTTAAAGGCCATTTAAGTCACTTCTTTATCGAGTACTTACTGTCTACTAAGCACCAGTTCACGTCAGTGATTTGCACATCTGCCGTTTACCCCACTCCTCACCCCCAAATACAGACTTTGTGAAATCAGAGTTTAAACCAGAAGGTTAGACTATGCAAAGCTCACTGTCAGATTTTTAAAGGCCATATAAATCATATTTTTATTGAGTGCGTACTATGTGTAAAGTACCAGTTCATGTCAGTGATTTGCACGTCTGTTTTTCCCCCTCCCACTCCCATATACAGAGTTTTTGAAACTACCCTTTAAACCACAGGCTTGCTCAGCTCACTGTCAAATTTTTAAATGCCATTTGAGCCATATGTTTATAGAGTGCTTATTGCGTGTAAGACACCAGTTCATGGCAGTGATTTGTAGGTCAAAATGACCTAACACCTCCTTCCCCCCAAATACAGACTTAGTGAAACTTCAGTTCAGACCTCAGGCCATGCACACTCACTGTCAACCCAGCTTTGGGTGCTTTCCTCCTCCCCAGATCAGTGTTTCCAGAAAATCCTCCTTTAATGAGGGTTAGGAAGTCACCTCCTCCTGTAAAGGCTTGTGAAGTTCCCACTTCTGGTGTTAATGTTTATCATTTATTACTAATTAGGCTAATTCAATTCTTTAACTCTCAGGGAACTATGATGCAAACATGTTTGTAGAGGGCTTTCTGCTTTCACAAAAATGCATTTATCATGTCATTTGGTCCTCACAACCATCCCTTGAAGCAGGATAGGGCAGGTATTTTTATAAACATTCTTTAAAAGAGGAAACTTCAACCCAGAGAAGTTATATAACTTCCTCAAAGTCACCCAGCTAAGTGAGTGATAGAGATAAAACTACCACTGACTTGGGTCACCTTGGAATGGGTATGTGAGAAGCACATCTAAGGCCTTTGACACTAAAGAGGAAGGCCCACAACATTTAAAGGTGGTAAAAGTAGCCGTGATGCAATTTCCTTACAAATGGAAATTCAAGTTTAGCTGAAATAGCATAGGAAATAGTTTCCTTAATTTTGGATCGTTATATCACTTTTACTCATTAGGCTATTTTGCAAATATACTGAAAAACTTTGCTATGGGCCAGTTAAGCAGGGAACACCAGTGTGGGAGCCAATCTGCTTAATGTTATCTGACTGCTGAAGCCCAGACATTGACTTTTGCATCTTTAGTGTACTAAGAATCCCAGTTACTCTGTTGAGAGCCTGTATTAGATTCAGCTTTCAAAACAACAATAAAACCAACCCTCTGTCAGGCATTTTCCTGTTTGTCTTTCCTGATGAAAGCCAGTCAGTCAATAAGCATTTATTGAGTGCCTACTATATGCCAGACACTGTGTTAAGTGCCAGGGATACAAAAATGGGGCAGGAAACAGCCCTTGCCTTCAAGGAGCTCACAATCTAATGAGGGAGACAAAAAGCAATTATGTATAAACATGCTACATGCAAGATAAATTGGAAATAATTAATAGAAGGAAGGCACTAGAATTGAGAGGGACTGAGAAAGGCTTTTTTTTTTTAAAGCAATCGGGATTAAGTAACTTGCTCAAGGTTACACGACCAGTTATTTCTGGGTGTGGTGTGGAGTATCCGAGCCCAGATGTGATCCCCAGGTCATCCCGACACTGGAGCTGGTGCTCTTACTCTCCGAGCTACCTGGCCGCGGAGAAAGGCTTTTTGTATAAGATGGAATTTTAGTTGGAAGGAAACCAGAGAAAAGTTGATGCAGATGACAAGGTGGTTGGGTTTCCAAGGCAGTGCCCCTTAAAACCTAAAAGCAGTCCTTCATTCATTGCTTCTCTGGACCCTAGTTAATATGTGGGACTGGAACTACTTTAACTGAGATCTTGTACTTCAGAGTTGCTTCAGGGTGAATGTGCTGGATGCGTCAGAACAGCCAGTCCATCTATCCAGGGTCCTCCTAGCATAGAATCTTGGAGTTAAAACATACCCCAAAGGTAATCCAGTTTAGTGATAATAATATTGCACATTTATATAAGCACTTGAACGTTTATTGAACATTTTACATATTTTATTTGATTCTCACGACATCCCGATGTGGTAGGTTCTTCTATATCCATTTCATAGATGAGGAAACTGAGGTCAAGAGAGGATAAGTTACATGCCCGAGGTAAACATAGGTCATAAGTAGGAGAAGTGGGATCTGAATCTGAATCTTGATTTCAAAGCCAGCACTCTTTAAAATCATTATACTGTGCTTTAAATAGCCAAGATAGAAGCCACTCTACCTTTTTTTTTTTTTTAAGCAATTGGGTTTAAGTAACTTGCTCAAGGTTACACGGCCAGGTGTTTCTGGGTGGGTGCTAAGTGTCTGAGCCCGGATTCTATCCCAGTATCCCCACTCTGGGACAAGTGTTCTTACTCGCTGTGCTACTTGGCCGCCCCTCTACCCCTTTCTTAATCCTGTGATTTCCTCCCCCCATGTTTCTTTTAATCGAGTGGGTATTGGAGTATTACTATTATGGTTGTGCAGCCATTCTACTTCAACTCTGGCCTCTGCTAATCAGTAAACATTTATTAAGTACTAGGCCCTGTGTTAAGCCCTGGAGATACAAAAAGAAACAAAAGACAGCAATTACCATCCGGGAGCTCATGCTCCCATTGGTTATCCCAGCTTCAAAGAACTATATTCCTCCCACCCCCTTTTTACCTGTGTTTGAAGTAATCAGGTAAATTGAGGGCCATCCATACAGGCTTGCTGCCTGTGTGGTGGGATTTTGAGAGGTAGCTATGCCCATGTCAGTAAAATATCTCCACCACCCCCCACACTCTTTTTTGAAATGCCTACTTCGATCACATCCTAGGACAATACTTTAAAAGCTTAACTATACTGTCTCTAGGTTTCTATTTTTTTAAGGCAAATATTGTTATCTTAAAGTATAAAAATCTTTCCTTGTTTCTAGATCTCTTTTATTACCATAGAGCCTACTTGTTACTTAGGAGGCACTGACTTTGAAAACTTGCCCCTAAAGAGCCAGATAGTTAAATTTCAGTGAAGGAAAAAGAGTAGTCAAAAGAAATTTGTGTTGAGTTAGTATGTCTTTTGGTCCAAATCTAGAATTTGGAAGGCTTATAAGTGCATGTAGACAGTTTATATACAGCATTGCTGTATTTAGCATTATTGAACATTTAGTAACCACTTTTCATATTTCTTAAATACTTGGATATATTGTTTTTTGCATAGATGAGGGGAGTATAGCTTCTCTGCCAGTTGTTAGGTAAAAGAATTCTAATCAATCTTCTAATTCTAATCAATCAATCTAGGCTATCAAGTTCATTATCTGCTGGTAAAAATGTTTATTAGCCTCTCTTCCAATATCCAAGTGTTACTGCATTTTCTTCTTTTCTGTTTTTGTTATGAGTGCTATTCTACCAAACAGTTGTTAATTATCAGGAATTTTCAGCTTTCTAATCCAGGCAGATGACATTATCTCTTTGCATAAGCTTTGGGCTTCTCAAGATAAGAATTAAAGTAGATCTTGAGCTGTTGCCCTTTCACTGATTGCTTAACTTATCAGGATTAGAATCCTAGAATCTTGTAGATTAGGGTACCATAAACTGAACACTTCTCCGGATGTGGTCTTGCCAGTGAAGAGTACAGTGAGCTGTTACTTCCTTTTACGTTATATTTTTACTAATGCAGTCCATGAATGCATTAGCCTTTTGAACATTGTTATTGTTGAAAATAATTTATGCTCTTAATTCCAAAAGGTTTGAAGAATTTTTATCATAATGATATTCTTGATGATAAAAGGAAGATCACATTAGTAATGTTAGTAAAACAATTAGTAAAATTGAGAAACTGAAACTAAGAAGAAAAACTTAAGAAATTTACTTGGTCTCACTCAGTTGTGGATTATATGCCCCCAAGTCTCTATAACAAGGTTCCTACTACTGAATAAACTGGGTTTTTTTTTTAAATTTTCAAAACAAAAACACCTCTTATCCAAACTGTACTGGAAGTTTATCTTTAAAGTATTAGGAACCAGGTAAGTCATTTTGGAAATGTTGCATTCTTTTTCTTCCTCAAAAGTTTGTCCTTGGGAAATTTTAAATTATATTTGATCATAATAAAATGAATATTTTCCTGTGTCAGAGGTCAGCACAAATACACATAACAACAGCACAAGAGAGGTAGAGTCAAAGTGCTATGAGAGTTTTGGGGAAGGATCATTTCCAGTGGATGAAATAGTGATATAGACAGGGAACCTACATGAAGGAAGTAGCATTTTTAGCTGAATGCTGAAGGAAGAGTAGCAAGGGTGTTCTAGGCATAAAGAATGGCATGAGCACAGTATACAGAGAGAGATGGCAAAGGTGAAACTGACAATAGTCTAGTCTGATGGGAACAGAGAATACCTAATAAGATGGGAGAAATGTGGGCTAGGTGATTATACAGTTAGTTTCAGAACTGCTTAAACATTCAGACCCAAAGGATAGTTGTTAATGCTTCTCTGTCAGCTGAGAAGGTGGACTTTTGGAACGTGACCCAGGGACAGAGCTGGGCCTTGTGTTGTTTAACATTTGTTTTTCGTGCCTTGTATAAAGCTATATAGGACATCCTAATCAGATTTGAAGAGGATACAGGGCCAAGGAGGCCTGGCTAATACACTGGATGATTGAGCCAGGGTCTAAAAAAATCTTGCCAGGCTAGAACATTGGGCTGAATCTAATAACATGAAATTCATTAGGGATAAATGTAAAGTCATATAGTTGGCTTTAGAATATTGACTTCATAAATACAAGATGGGGAGAGATAGACAGCAGTTTACCTAAAAAGAGAAGCATCTGGGTAGAGTGAATAAGAGTGCTAGACATGGAATCCAAAAGAACAGAGTTCTGATCCTGTCCCAGATACTAGTTGTGTGACCCTGGGGGCAAATCACTTAACTTCTCTTTGCCTCAGTATCATCACCCTAAAAGATAGGGATGGTGGTAAAAGCACCTACTTCCCAGTTGTTGTGAAGATCAAATGGGACGACATCTGTAAAGTGCTTTGAAAACCTTAAAAGTACTGTATATAAATATCAGACATCATTATTTTTAAAGTGCTGAAATTATAACAGGTTCAATATAAGTCACTACTAGTATCACAGACAAAAAGCTTAGGTAGTCTTAGGTGACTTTTAAGAAAGGCATAGCGTCTAAGAAAAAAGAGGTGATAGTCCTATTGTACTGAGTCTGCTTCACACCACATCTGAGTTCTTAAGCAGTAGAGATGGAATATTATTTTTCTTAATAATTCTTTTTTCTTTAGCAAAACAAATTCCCATTAGCCATTCCTGAAAATGTATGTCTCTTTGAATTTTAACCAACCCTCTTATTTTACTGAACCTGAGAAAGAACCTGAGGAAGAGTCAAGATATGAGCCCAAGGCCCAATGTCATTATCTCTGATCACTCTAAAGATTTGTATCAGGAAGATTAGTCAGGTACTGTTCTGGAGATAAGATGGAAACACTGAAAATGGGTGGAGAGACCAGGCAGGAAGCTGCTATAGGAGTCTCAAGGAGAGGTATTGAGGACTTGGACCTTAGTTCGGTGGGATTCTAAAGGAAGTGACCTATTTGAGAAATTACAGAGGAATAATAGATTCTATGGGGAAGAAGTAAAAGATTATTCTGGGCGATTGAAAAAAATGGCAGCACCATTCTGAGAGATAAGAAAGTCAGAAAGAGTAACTGGTTAGAGAGTAAAAATAAGTTTGATTTTGGATATATTGGGCATAAGGGTACTGGTGCAATATCCAGGAAGAGATACACGATAAGGCAGTTGAAAATTCCCCTCCAAAGTTCAGGACTGAAGAAGTAAGTTTGGAAAAATCAGTTGATGAGATTTTGAACCCTTAGGAGTGGATGGCATGCAGACAGTGAAAAGTATTGCTGCTCCCTTCAGAATGTCACAGAACTGTTTAAGAGATGTTTATGGATATATTTTTTTAAGTTTACAAAGCTCCCAAATTTTATGAAAGTTACTTTTAAATTAAAAATGGTGGTTAACTTGTTTTAGGAACTTTAGATACTTCTCATTCCTGAGCTTGTACCCTTCTAAAATGGATTTAAATTGTTGACTGGAGTACATTATAGCATAATAAATGAATGATATAGAACATTAAATTAATGAGTAGTAGTGATAGTGGTAGCAGTCATATGTGCATCATTCCTTCCATCATTAAATATGTAAATAACCCTTCACAACCATAGCAGTTTTTCTGCCTCTATCTGTGTTCTGCTGATTTGACAGGCTAAGTGGAGTGACTTAGACTTCATTACTGATTTAGTAGTGCATATGTCCTCTTTCACACTGAGAATTCTTTTCAGGAAGTTACGTCAGGCCCATGCTCAACAGAGGCAGTGAGATTTAGTAGAAAAGAGAATGTGGAATTAAAGAACTTGGGTGCATATCCTAGCACTGCTACCATGTGACCTCAGTCACTTCCACTCTCTGGGACTAAGTTTCCTTATCTGTAAAATGGAGGTTGGAGATTGAGTGGACTAGATGGCATCCAAGGCCCCTTTCAGAGCATTGAGTTTGGAGTCAAAACAAAGTAACCCTTCCAAACCAAGACCTATGTTGTATGTGTCTCTTTAAAGGGAAATTAGGTCTCTCTGAAGTAGTAGAAAGACATTACCTTTCTTATCTCATCTTCCTCAGGCCTGGACTATTAGAGGAGCTCCTTTTTTTTTTTTTCTTTTTTTGCTTTTTGGAAGACAATTGGGGTTAAGTGACTTGCCCAAGGTCACGAAGCTAGTTTTTGTGTTAAGTGTCTGAGTCCGGATTTGAACTCGGGTCCTTCTCACTCCAGGGCTGGTGCTCTATTCACTGCTCTACTTAGCCTCCACCTAGCCGCCCCCTAGAGGAGCTACTTTTATTAAGATTATGATTTTCAGGAAGAAACCCAGATCTACTGCTTGCCAAGCAATCCTTTGTGCTTTCTCTCTTTTTCGTGTTTAATGGGCTTGACCAAAACATGTTTCTTGAAGGTCAGAACCTCTTTCTTTTTAAAAGTGACTGGGTAAAGGACCCTGAAAGGAGCCACATTCCAATCTTTGGAATGTTTCTCTCCAAAGTCTATGTGCTGTCTGTTGGAAGAAAACTTATACTTTTAAGAATGAATTCACCTGTAAAAGAGCAGGGCATGGCTTTGTGATTTCATTCTGAAATACAAGCATTTAGCCAAGGGCTGGGCAGATGAATGGAAGCTTCTGGTTTTCCTTTGGTGACAAGGAAATAGATCCAAGTGCCCGATGCTATGGAAAAGAGCTTAGAGGCCTTGCACTTGAAAACTTTGGTCCAGGTTGTATAGCTTCCTTTTCCTTGCTTTTCTACTTTTTTTCTTCTGATAATTTCCCATTTACTTAGGTAGTTGTTTTGTTTTCATGAATTTGCTTTTATATATTGGAGATCTCTCTCTGTATATGTATGTAGATCATAAAAGTGCTGGGGAAGCTTGTTAAGCAATAATGAAATACTCTCTCTGTGTAGGGCACTGTGCTAGACATTGGGGAGACAAAGACCCAAAAGAAAAGGAAACCCTGCCTCCCCGCCACCTCCAGCAAGGAGCTTTGGGTGGCAGGCCAAATAGAACAGTTCTAAGCCCTTCTTCACAAGACAGACTTTCAGATACCTGAAGACTGAAATGACCAACTACCTAAGCCTTCTCCTCTCCAAGCTCAATGTCTCTAGTTCTTCCAGCTGATCAAATGGGATTCAAGACTCTAGTAAAATTCCCCATAGCTTGTAAATCACAGAACTCTCTTCCTCTTCACTTATCCATTGCATCTTTTCTTTTTAGTTCAGGTGATGGCAGTCATCTACTAGAAAGAGCCTCTTGAGTTGATTACTTGTGTGATTACTAATCACCATTACTTCTCTGATTTTGGACAAATCACTTCCTGGATGTGGACCAAAATTTCCTCAGCTGTAATACTAGGAAATTGGAATAGACAATTTCTAAGGTGCCTTCCTGCTCTAGCTCCAAATCCTATGAGCCAGTCTTATTATTCCTGTGCATTATAAGAATATAAAGAGCACAGGGTTTGGAAGAGACCTTAGAGATCTAGTTTATCATCTCCCTTCCCTTTCATTTTACAGATGAAGAAATTGAGGCTCGAATAGTTTATTTGCCCAAAGTCATGCAGATAGTTAAAAAGCAGAGGTATCAGTCGGTCAATAAGAATTTATTAAGCACCTGTTGTGCACTGATGCAAAGGAAGGCAAAAGACAATCCTTGTTCCCCAGGAGCTCACAGGCTAATGGGGGAGAATGCATGCATACAACTCTACAGACAAGCTGTATAAAGGATACATTGAAAGTAATCAGTAGAAGGAAAGCACTAGCATGTAATGGGGAACAGAAAAAGCATCTCATGGTAGGTGAGATTTTAACTGGGATTTGAAGAAAACCAGAGAAGTCAGATGGTAGAGATGAGGAGAGAAGGCATTCCAGGCATGAGGACATGGAGTGAAAATGCCTGCAGTCTGGAAATTAATGCCCTGTGTGGCCAGTATCACTGAATGAAGAGGAATGTGGTATCAGAAAACTAGAATTGGGAAGGCGCATTTGGAGAGTTTCTGAATGCCAAATAGAAGATTCTGTATTTGATCCTAGAGGCACAATGGGAGCTCCTAGAGGCAGTGTGTCAGAGGAGAGAAGCGGTGATGTAGCTGAAAGATGTTCCAAAGGCAAATCAATAGGACTTGACTACAGATTGGTTGGGGGGATGGTGAGAGAAAAGAGTTGGGAATGATAGAGTTGATGAAGAGTTGAGTTTGTGAGCTTAGATGTCTGAGAAAATTGTGGTGGGAGTTTGGAAAATAAGGCCTTGGGGAGGAAAGATAATGAGTTCAGTTTTGGACAGTTTGAGTTGAAGATGTCTACAGAACATCTAGTTGCCTTACTGGTTAATTTGAAGATGTGAATCTGGAAGGTTAGGAGAGAGGTTAGGACTAGACAAGCAAATCTGAGGCTTATTAGCATAGAGATGATAATAGAACCATGGTAGCTTGATGAGATCACCAAGTAAAATAATATAGACAGAGAAGAGCTATTATTTCAACTCCATTGGTACTCAGTCCTAAACTCTTTCCTGTGTATCTTACTAGAGGAGTAACTTGTATCCTTTTACATGGTCTGTGGCATTCTCGGTTCAGAGAGGCATTTAATCATTTGGGGTTGACCTAGATCATATTAACATTTAGGAAATTGTGTTTCTAATTCATATTGTTTCACACTCATTAATTCTGTAGCATATGGTTGGAAATCAGAATTGGAAACAAATTTTATTTAAGAGGAAATGACTTTAGATAAATTGTTAGGTGTCAGTGAACAAAGAGCCACAGGCCTTATTGGCCACAACTTTAGCCACAGAACAAAGCTCTTCATACTTTTTGCATGGCAGAGATTGCAGTGTATGTATCTGGTGGTTTCATTCAATTTCATGTATGTGAGGAATAGCATGGTTGGGAGAAAGAGCTTCTTCATAATTCCTGAGCAGCAGTGGTGCCTGTTCTTGACAAAAAAAAAATCATTTGAATAGTTCAAAACCAAATGTGGATTTGAACAAATGAATGGAATTTGAATTGTGATTACACTTCTGAACTTAGAAACTAAAGCAATGTAACTTTTTTTTTAAAGGTCCGACATCCTGTCATATGCATCAACAATCATGTGTTCTGTTCTATTTGTATCGATGTATGGTTGAAGAACAATAGCCAGTGCCCAGCTTGCCGTGTCCCCATCACCCCTGAAAATCCCTGCAAGGAGATTATTGGTAAGGGCACTAAATACTTGTATATATACATACATATCTGTGTATGTGTACATGTGTGATTAAATTTTGGTTATATGTACTTTGATTGAAGACTAAAGTGAGTAAATTGCAGCATTGTTTTCTGGATGCTGCCATGCCCAAATATGTATCATTTATTCATCATTGTTGAATATCAAATGATCAACAAACATTTACTGAATACTCCTCATATATGCTAGGCACTTTGGGTGATAATAGGGACTGAATATGTGACTTTTTTTTTTTTTTAAGCAATTGGGGTTAAGTAACTTGCTCAAGGTTACACGGCCAGTTATTTCTGGGTGTGGTGCTGAGTGTCTGAGCCCGGGATTCGATCTCCAGGTCGTCCCAACACTGGAACCGGTGCTCTTACTCGCTGAGCCACCTGGCCGCCCCTAAGCAATTGGGGTTAAGTAACTTGCTCAAGGTTACACGGCCAGGTGTTTCTGGGTGGGTGCTAAGTGTCTGAGCCCAGGATTCGATCTCCAGGTCTTCTGAACACTGGAGCCGGTGCTCTTACTTGCTGTGGTACCTGGCTGCCCCGAATATGTGACTTTAATAGTATAGGTAACTGCCAGGTGAAGAAACTCCTTCTGCCAAGAAGCACCTTCTCTGCAACTTACAGTGTCAGAGAGTTGCCTAGAGAACTGAGAAGTTAAGTGACTTGCCCAGGGTCACACAGCAAGTGTGTGTGTGGGGGGGAGGGTTCAATCCAGCTCTTCTGACTCTAGCTTTCTATTCCCTATGCAGCATTGCCTCTTGTGTGTGATAATAATAGCTAACACTTTAGGTTTGCAAAATGTAAAAGATGTGTCATCCTTGCAAAGGTATGTTATCTTATTCCATCCAAAGTGTTTACAAGACAAAGCCTCTTCCCCCAAGGAGTTTATACATTGTTTTAGGGGAAAGTAACCAAACTAGTTGTATGTGGTAAGGAAGACATGAAAAAAAGAGCCGTGCAGTTTGATAGATAGGTACAGAAAGTATTCTTAGAGGAAGTAGCTTTTGGAACCTTTAAAAGTTAGTTAAGATTTTAATAATAATTAGCATTTATATGGTGGTTTGAAGTGTGCAAAGTGCTTTACAAATATTGTCTCATTTGATCCTCCAACAACCCTGGGAGGTAAGTGCTATTATTATTCCCATTTTAAAAGATGAGAAAACCAGGGCAGGCAGAGTTAAATGGTTTGCATAGGGTCATGTAGCTAGTAGGCATCTGATTCTGAATTTGAACTGGTCTTTTAACTCCAGGTCCAGTACTCCTCCATCCACTCTGCTGCCTTGATCTTTTAATGGGTGTAGGTTTTTCCAGGAAGAAAAAATAGTATGAACACACACTAAAATATTAAAGTTGTGTTCAGGGAGTAGTAAATAACCCCTTTTAAAGGAAGTATCAGAATTCTGAAGGTAAGTATTGTCTGTGGTGGACAAAGGAACTTTGACTTTATTATGTTTTAGGTATTGAGGAACCATTGAAAGCTTTTGAGCAGAGAAATGGCAGTGACAACATAGGAGATTTTATCTGTCATTAAAAGAATCACATTGCAGTTAAGCCAAGAGAAGCAGAGACATCATTATTGGGCTCCATGGTTTTTTGTTTGTTTTTCTTACCTCAGTTTGTTGCCTGTGATGAACAAACTGTAATTCTATCTCTCTTGAATAAAGTGACCTTTGAAAGGTAAAATAATTCCAGTGTAGTATTTGCAGAATTTTGTACAAATTCAGAGTATTTTATTTCACTTTTTATGAGTGTATGTTATCTCAAGGGAATGTTTAATTAGTACTAATAGGTCTTTGGTTATAAAGGAACCAGAGGCATCAGGTGTTATAAAATAAAATTTCCATAAATAAATGAAGTCTTCATTTTCTCCACTATCATGTAGAAAATAGCAAGACAGAATAGAATAGATGCAAGGGGAAGCAAACGTCTTTTCAGGAATATTTATTTTGAATTTATTTGTAACAAGTCACTCTGGATTTACAATTAATGTGGCAACTCTTAATCCATTCTAATTGGTTTGTTAGCATTCTGCATGAAAGCAGACATTAATCTTTTCAATTGTATTACCAATAGCCAAGCAAGTTTGAGTAGCTAATTGGTTTTATTTAACATCTGATAAGTGCTCAAGAGTGTACTATATATGATGTGTAATAAAAGCCCAGTCCCTGTCCTTGAGACAATTACCCATGTTCATATGATGCTTCTTTTAGTACGATATTTTTTGAGAGTGATGGAGCCATTCATCATTTACTCTAAATTTTGTTCTTCACAGATTGGGGTGGAGATGCTTTTGTGGGCCTGGAGGAAGGACAGATTTATGCTGAGGCTGTTTGCATGGGCAAAAGGGAGAGCCAGTATGTAATAATGGATAGAGTGTTGGACCTGGAGGTGGGAAGGCCTGGCTAGGTACAATTCTCACATCTGACACTAGTTGTTACTAGTATCATGTTGGAGCCTCAATTTCCTTTTGGGGATAATAATACCAAAAAAAAAAAAATCTGTAGAGCTAGTTAGAGGGTCCTGGGTTTAGAGCTGGAAGAATTTTCAGGAACCATCTAGGCCAGTTTTCTTGTTTTACAGATGAGGAACTAAAGCTCAGAGACATTAACTGAGGGCCTGAGGTCAGGAAGGTGGCACGTAGGAGATCTGGAAGTCCAACTCGGATCCTGATTCTAAACCCAGCTCTCACTGCATTGCTGCCCAGAGAACCTGTGAAGCTCAAGTGAGATCATATATGTAAAGCGCTTTTAAACTTTAAAGTGGTTTATACGATCCAGTCGTCACCATTATTATTAAAGTTTTTTGAGAAAGGGGAGGGGCAGGTATTACTATAATTCTGCTTTTCATCATATCTGTTAGATTCCAAAATTTTTCAAATGTTTTTTTCCCCCTAGGAGGAACAAGTGAAAGTGAACCTATGCTTAGCCACGCTGTCAGAAAGCACCTCCGGAAAACTCGGCTTGAGTTACTCCATCGAGAATATGAGGTGATTCAGTCCAAACCAACACAAGACTTCCTTTAAATATCTGCTCTGTGCCAGGTGCCACCCTAGGCTCTGAGGACACAAAGACAGAACTGAGCATGCTAGGGAAAATGGTGGTGGCATTCTGGTTGAGACAAAAGATTATGCCTGAAACAGTACAGAATGCCACACATAGTGAAATTGTATGTTGCAATAATAGTATCAATAACGTCCTGACTGATTGCTGTACTTTTCCTTTTTGGAAAAGAATGTCTTGTCATCCATCCACATCAGTCATTTTTTCCCCTCATTTTTACCACCCATTGTGAAAGAAAGTCCACAGTGGAGGTTGGAAGGCCCTGAGTGTGGCAGCAGAAGAAACCAGTTTTATTTGTTTATTATTACTTTAGTAGTAGTAAGAGTAATAATAGTACTTAATTTTTACATAGCAAACACTTGCCAGAGTAAGTTTCTAAAGACTGCTTTTCTTTTTTAATAATTTTAATATATTTTGTCCTTTCTCCAGTTGAAACAATTTTAGTTTTTGTTGAAACAATTTTTTTACTTTTTTTTTAGACTTTTGAGTTCCAAATTCTGTCCTTCCCCTCCCCTCCTTGAGATGGTAGGCTCACAAATAGATGTTAGACATATGCTCTCATATAAAACATTTCCATATTAGTCATTTTGTACAAGAAGACTCAAAAGAAAAAGAATGAAAGAAGGTGAAAAATAACATGCTTCAGTCTGTAGTCAAACAATATCAGTTCTTTCTCTGGATAGTATGCTTCATCTTAGTCCTTTGGGAATTCAGAGGGCAGTCATTAAATGCCTGGAATGCTTGGAATGTCTGAGCTGTTTATTTAAAAATGGCATCCAGAAAAAAAACTGGACCGGAAAAGTTAATTATCCTATACATGTTATGTTAGAAGTAAAAATTCAGAGACAATGGTAGATTTTTCCTCCTACTTCTGGTTGGGAGACATAGAGGCTTTGGAGGCAGAAATTTCAAAAGCACTAGAATTAACTGAAAGTGTATAATCCTTACTACTGGATTTTTACCTTTCTCCACGCCCCCCCCCCCCATAGGAAATCTATAAAGCCATGTTTTATGAGACTATTCTTTTGTATTGGAAGATGTTTCCATGCTAGAGATCTGACTTTTTTTTTTTTAACACAATTCAATATGATAATGCATCTATTATGGGACAGCATTGTGCTTAAGTGCTAGGCAAGATACAAAGACAAAAGTGAAAACAGTCCATTCCACAAAAGAGCTTATTTCCTTCTGTACCATGTACAAAGATAAGTAAATACAAATTATGTACAACTAATTTTGGTTGTATGGAGGAGAATCATCAGAACAGGCCTTATGTGGGAAGGGTCTCTAAGCTGAGCCTTGAATGGGGGTTGAGATGTCAGAGGGACTGAGATGAGGAGGCATGAGGGACATGTGCAGAGGCGGGATTCATAACTTCATGCCCAGTATATAGCAAAGGAGGACAGTTTGGCTGCAATGTGAGGGTATTGCAAAGTAAGACTAGATTGCAGCCAGATTGTGAAGGACACTAAATGCCAAAGGGAGGCAGCAGGGAGTCAGTGAAGCTTATTGAGAAGAGAGTGTTGTGATTCAGGGGCTGAATTCACAGTCGGCACTGGGAATACAAAGAAAGGAAAGACAGTCCTGCCCTCAAAGGACTTTAAGTCTAATGGGGGAGACAACATGCAAATAGCTATGCCTGTGTAAACGTGGTACAGAATAAACAGGAGACAATCAACGGAGGAAAGGTGCTGACATTAAGGGGGAATCCTGAAAGACTTCTTGGCTGTGAGGTGATGAGGGAGAATATTCTAGGCATGGGGTTCAGCCTGTGACTGCTCAGAGTTTGGAAAGGAGTGTCCTGGTTAAAGAACAGCAGGGAGGCCAATGTCTCCCACTGTACTGAAGAATCATTGGAGATTGGGTATAAACTCGAGCTGCAGTAACAGGTAATTATTAATGTTACATGTAAGATCAAAGAACTGAAATCTTTATTTGAAATCACAATTTCAGAATCAGTTCAGATAATTTGCTAATTCAGATTTTGAGAAGCTCCTAGCCAGGGAAAAGATTCCAAAAGGTCAGGATCCTTTCTCTCCCTTTCTTGGAGTCCTTTGTCTGGATTTTGCCGTGTTCTCTTGGCATTTCAGGATTGCCGTGTACATCTTAGCTTACGAAATGTTTTGGCTTGATGGGCGGTCTCCCCCTTTTGCCTTTAATTAGGATGAAATAGAATGTCTGCAGAAGGAGGTGGAAGAGCTTCGAGGGAAGAACCTCAGCCTGGAGTCACAACTGAAGTCTGTTCTGGACCCTTTGACCCTGGGCAGCCAGGTAGAAGAAAGGCGGCCAGCTTTGGAGGAGAGAAGTAAGCCTCCCCCTGAAACTGTGTCAGAATGGAAAAAAAGGCTGCGGGCAGCCCATGACATCTATGAAAAAGTCAGAGATGATGTGGACAAACTCAAGGAGGTAAGCCGGGGCAGAGCTTGAGAAATCACATGATGGGGTAGAATTCCTTTTAGAGGTGGTCTGGTAAATCTGAAGCCACATCACAGGGAACTATTAAACCATTTTTGAGGGAGAAAAGTTTCCAAAAAAGCATTTACAACAACCCCCCCCCCAAAAAAACTGCTTCTCTTTTTCTTCTTTTTCCTTTTTTGTGACTTGTGTCTATGGTTTTGTTGATGTGGTAACCTTGTAGTGAGGAGAGTTTCTATACAAATGCAGATCATCTGCTCTGCAAATTAAAGTGTTTTTTGTCTGAGATGTTCAGAAGTTAAGTGACTTGCCCAAGTTCACACAGCTAGTAGGGGTCAAGGTGGGGGACTTGAATCCAGGTCCTTTTCTCATCAAGGCTTATCTTTCTATTCCAAGCTTCCTTTACTAGTATAGTGGACAGAACAATGACCCCTAGAGTCAGGAGCAGTGCCAGGAGAGGCATGGAGGATGGTTGACCTGGGCATTTACTCAAAATGGAGGAGTGAACAGGAAGGTAGAATCTTCTAAGGAGGAAGCTGAGGCATAATGGTGAAGTCCACATTGTCAGGAGGGAAGTCAGTATTCCATGATAGATTCAGACTTGCCGCAGGAGAGCTGGACATTGTAGCCATTCCAAAGTCTGCCCTCAGAGATGCGGTACATTATGAAGTGAGACTAAACCTCAGAGTTGACCTCTCTTTCTGCCTCTTCCACAGAGACCTGCTCTACTCCAGTGAGCTGAAATAGTTGTGTTGACACAGATTGGGCATGTTCAGTGCTCAGCTGTTGTTCCCTACGTTGACTTTCTCAATCAGCTTCCTCACCTTAAAATCACCAGAGAGCATCAGATGAACTTTTAAAGATGAGACCTTGGGTTTGGCTTAGAGAACAGAAAAGAGCCTAGATACCTTAGCCTGCTTGGCCTTGGGTTGTTGTAACCAGATTCTCACCATATACCCACATGCAGAATATATGCTTTATTGGGGCATTGGTGGCCAAGAGGAAAGGAAGGGAATTTACTGCTTCTAGAGGAAAAGGCCTGCAGACATAATCACACTGAGTGTGCATCAGCTTTAATGGGAGGAAGCATTTGTTTTTAAAACTCTGTATTGACTGCACAGTCAACATCTTGAATTGAGGGAGGTTTTTGTTTTGTTTTGTTTTGTTTTGTGAGGAGAGAACAAAAAATATGAAGAAATGGCAGCTTTGGTTTTATAGTCCACTGACTTACTCACTGGCCATTCCCCCATTGGTGATATAAAGCAATAAAACTACATCTAGGCTATCTTAATTTTCTTACCCTTCATTATATTTCCTACACTAAATATTTTTGTATATAGCATATATTCAGGAAACAGATCCATTATTTGTACTTTTTAATAAAAAAAAAAACATACATAGCATACTTGGCCCTCTCCTGTTTGTTTAATGTTCAGGCATTAAACTGTTACGAACCTGAATGCATCTTAAATAAGGGCAAGACCTCAAAACTGTTTTAGGTAGTTAATGAGCACTTAAGGTATAGGCAGTGTGACATAGTCAGTAGAGCTCTGGCTGGCTGCCAGCCTGGCATCAAGTCCCTTTTCTGGCACATACTGGCTGGGTAACTTTGTTCAAGTCATATACCTTTCAGAGCTCCAGACCAGAGCTCCTATATGATTTTAGTATTTTGATGTGTTCATGAGAAAAGAAATATAAAAGCATGTGTGACTTTCTAAGTCAGTATGTGCCCCACAAGGATCTTCAGGTAGGGTTCAGTGTTTTGAGTTTCACACAACTGCTCCAGGAAAGAGCATAAGTTATTGAGAAGGTGCTGAGTTGCTTAGGGTTCTCTGCATCAGTGAAGTCACAGGCCCATTCTCTATCCCTTTCCTAAAGACCTGGAGTCTATATAGTAGGCAAGTTACTAAACTGGGGTCAGGGGAGTGGTGGGGGAGGTGGGGGAAGTAGGAAGAAATATAAAACTTGAAAATGTAATCTGCCTTTTTATTAAGGTGTTTATAATCAGATAAGTACAGAGGGAGAAAATGATATGAATTGCAAAATAATATACATGAAGATATTAGGACTCAGAGTAAAGAAACAGAGTGTTGGGTAGGTGGGTGACTGTAATCTAAGATGGTTTTATTGTAGAGGCAGGTTTGGGTCCAAGAGGAGAAGAACAGCCCATTCTGAGAGTTAACTGATGCCTAGCCAATGGTAAGTCCCAGTCAAGTCATAGAGCTGTAGTGAGGGGGTGGGAGAAAGAAATTAAACGAGTTAGTTTCTAATTTAAGCTTGTCAGCATCATCAAAAAGCATTTGCTAAGTGCTTCTCTCCGTGGTGCTATGCTTGAGAACTTAATTCATTGTCTGTGCATATGAGGAAGTAAATGGCTTTCTCTGTATCTTTGGAGGGGCAGTAATGGTGTTTATCGTCACTTAATGAATTAACCCTCAGTGGTCCTGATTGGTTTATAGCCAGGCAGATAAACAGGTATCCAGTACTCCAAAGAAGCAAGGACAGGTCTAAAGAAAATCAATTTTTAAGTCTAAAAGAACTCTCTGTTACTCTGTCTCCTCTTCTTATCATTGCACATTTCTTTGATCATTTAAAGGATTTGTATTCTTTGAATGGGGGAGAGAAGGAGGAATGAGACAGGAGAAACAACATTAGTAGGAGGTAGGGACTGATGAGAATTAGGAATATTGGGTGCAGAAGAAGACAGTGTAACTTTTGTGAGCCTACTATAATTTTTAACACAAGCAACTTTGGGATTCTTTCTTCAAGGTTTATTTAATACATTTTGCTAGTGACTGAGCTATTTTCACAAATTTTGACCATATACAATCAAAAAGAGGAATGGGGGGTGGGGGAGACATGAGAAGTGTCTGTAACTATTTGAGAAGATTTCATGTGTAAAAAGAATTGGATGTTTTCTATTTGATCTCATAGGACAGAACAGGGAGCAGTGGGAGGAAGTCCAAAGGTTCATAGAGTCCTAAGATTAGAGCTAGAAAGGACCTCTGAAGCACAAGGAAGTTCAATGACTTGCCCAAGGGAGAGGGTTGATTTAAGCTTTAAGTAAGAAAAAAAAATTGCTAATAGAACTATAGAAAGTGCCCTACCCTCCTACCTTGGTGTGGTCCTCACTGGAGGTTTTCAAGCAAATGCTGGATGGTCACTTGCTGGGGCTGCCTCTATAGAGAGAGTCTTGTTGAGGTACAGGTCTGCGTAGAGCAAAGGTTTTTAATCTTGGATTTGAGAACTTGTTATTTTTAATACTTTGATAACTATATCCAAATAATAGGTTTCCTTTGTGATTCTATATATTTTATTTTATGCATTTAAAAAACATTCTGAGGCAGACATCATAAACTTTGCCAGATTACCAAAGGAGAATTTATAACACAAAAAAAGGTTAAGTTCCAACACCTTGTCTACATAGCCTCCTAGGGTCTTTCCAACTCCAAGATTAAGTGAATGTGTAACTCTTTCAGGGTCCAGAACTTAGTTTTCAGCATAACATAGGATTAGACCCCAGAAAGTCAGTTTATGAATGTTACAAATGTCTCATTTGTTTAAAGGAAAATGTCCCTATCCTCTCCCTCCCTCCCACCACCATCATGATTTCATCGATGCAGGGAGCAGCTATTGAAAACCTTCATCTATCATTGCAGAGCAGTACCTTCTTTGTTATTTATAGGTTTAGAGAGTTTCATGGGCTTAGCAAGAAATTGATTTAACTAGCTAATGGTCACACAAACAGGGCCTCTCAGAGGAATAACTTGAACCTTGGTCTTCTGCCTCAAGAGGACAATTCTCTTTTTTTTTTTAGACCATGCTGACTATCATACTTCTGGGGGGGAAAAGAAAGAAAAAGAGAAAAAGTAAAATTTGGAAAGTTATCTTTTTGTTTATTTAAAACTGTACTCTTGAAAATAAGCACTGCAAATCTTGAATTTCTCCTCTTGCTAAGAGCGTTGTGTTTGGTATTTGAAGAACACCATAAGATTGAAAGAGGAAAGCACATTAATGTTTTATGTCATGGGATCTTAGATTTAGAGCTAGAAAGAATCTCAGTGGTGATCTAATCCTACTCTTCCTTAAGCTGTCACTTCATGGGATCGAAAAAAGTTTGGCAGTAGTAAAAGGTTTCTGAACATGCAGTGAGCAAAAATTCATTCAAAATCAGATGTGTGTTTCTGGCAGTGCTTGCCTGTGTTGCATCCTGAACCTTCATTGCAGTCTTGCTTCTGAACAAAGCATGTGAACTTTGCACTGCACATGTTCTCAGGATGCATAACACCAAGGAATGCTGCTAAAACTGGAAAAGTGGAGTAGAAGTTTAAGAAGCCCTGAATCCAACCTCCTCATTTCAGTTTTGAGGAAATTGAGGTCCAAAGAGGCTTCAGTTTGTCCAGGTTCACACAGTAACTATCATATTCAAGATTTGAATATAGATCCAGTCACTCTAGATCATGTTTTTTCTGAGGCCAACACCTTCATTTTACAGATACAGAGAGATGTGAAGAGTCACTCAGGCAGAATCACAGCTCCGTTCAGGGTTTCACAGGGAGCAGATCTTCTGACTCAAAATGCAGTGTGGTCTTTCTTTATGCTCTGCCTTGCCTCCTGAAGCCATTGATAGCAGTTCATTGGGGCAGTCATAGGGTCTTAGATCAAGAGCTAAAAGGATCCCTAGAGATCATCTAGCCCAAATTTTACAGAACAAATGCTTTTATTATGGGGATTTGTTCTGTTAAATTTGGATTCAGTCGAAGGACTGCACTTGAGGACCTAGAGGGCCACATGTGGCCTTGAGACTGTAGTTCCCTGCCCCTGATCTAGACCAGCCCTCTTCCTTTTACAGATGAGAGAGAGGGATTAACCAAGATCATACAGTTGGACTACAAGGGATATTGCCTGTTGGATAGACCTCTGGAAAACTTTTTTCTGTAAATGAAAAAAAAAAAAGAGATAATCTTGTTGCTTGAAGGAAAAAGAATTATTCAGTACTAATTTTGCTGATAAATGCACATGGTAATGTTGTGATGCTTTAAAGTATTGTCACATTGAAAAACAAGAAAACAAACAAATATGGCTTTGCCATTATGACAGTCCCTTAATAACCCTGTGCTAATGAACATCACGTCGCAGTTTTCTTTTCCCTCAGTAGGAGGTGTGCTCTGTATTTTGGGAATATGAATAAAATATGTCCTATTGCATCTCCAAAGGCAATTCTCAGTGGTGATTTTACAATGATGGCTTCGTTTGTGAGGACACAATTCTCACAGGTAGTTTTCTGATGTCTCTTTAAAAGCAAAAACATCACTTACTATAGATATTCCAAGAGCACTTAGTCGTCACTTGTGCTTTATTATGTTTCATTTTCTTTCTTTAGGCAAATAAGAAACTAAAATTGGAAAATGGTGGCCTGATGAGGGAGAATTTGCGGTTGAAGGCTGAAGTTGATAACAGATCACCCCAAAAGTATGTATTTTCTTTACAAAACATGTTTCAGCATCTGCTGAAGGCAGTAATAATGTTGCCACTAAGAGCTTTAGGATGTAAAGCTTTAGGATGTTTGCACATTTTCTCACTTGATTATCACAGCAATCTGAAGCGTAAGCATGACTTAAAAGGACCTATTTGGGGGCAGCTAGGTGGCTCAGTGAATAGAGCACTGGCTCTGGAGTCAGGAGGACCTGAGTTCAAATGCAGCCTCAAATATTTAATATCTACTAGCTATGTGACCTTGGGCAAGTCACTTAACCCCAGTTGCCTTACCCTTCTCCTTCCAAAAAGGAAAAAAAAAAGAAAGGACCTATTGTTTGGGGATGGCTATACATTCCATGAACTGTGATTCATCTTAGTCCATCTCATACTCTGTTTTGTCTTAGGAGATGGTCTTTTTGAATTGTTGTGAGAAAATTCATCATCTGATTGGCTGATTTTTTGGTGATGAAGGTACAAGTCACCATTTTAGATACTGAGTCTCAGGGAGATTAAATGGTTTGCCCAGGTGTCTGAGCTGAAAGGAGTCTCTCCCAGGTCTTCTCCTTGCAAATCTAGTACTCTTTTTCACTTCGCTCATGGAGGCCATTCTGGCAAATTTGCAAATGTGTTTGACTATTGAGTTTTAATTTGAACATGCATGTTTATCGTGATATTACTATCTGTCTAATATCCAAATGCATGCACTCTTATTAGTAAAATCCTAGTCTCAGCCAGAGGTTTTGGGCTGGCCCATTGCCACCACTTATATATTTTAAAATATATAATTAACTTAAATAAACTCCCCACCAATAGGTCATGTCTGAATGTACTGCCATCATCTTTTTTTTTTTTCTGGATGGGGGAAGGCAAGGCAGTTGGGGTTAAGTGACTTGCCCAAGGTCACACAGCTAGTAGGAGTCAAGTGTCTGAGGCTGTATCTGAACTCAGGTCCTCCTGACTCCAGTGCCGGTGCTCTATTCACTGCACCAATTAGCTGCCCCTATCATCTTTCAAAAAAGAATTTCGTTCTAAAGAAATATGTCTTCCTCTTCTCTGATGAAGGATGGTTTCATATGGCTTGCAAAGGAGTAAATTTTTTTCTGTTTTACATTTTAAGTATATAATACCAGAGCACAGGCAAGCACCTGCAGTACTTCTTGAGACAGGATGTAGAGAACATTTCATCAGATTTGGGACTGATTTCACGCTCTAGATTTAGCTGCTCCTTCCTTTGTAACATGCTATCCCATGTATCATCTAGCTAGATGACAAAATATTGTCAATAACAGAAGAATCCCTTAACTGGCCCTCAATTTTTCTATTTGAAATGGTGAGTGGAAAATCAAGACTGAAAAGTTGAAGAAGAGGAGAAAGAAGAGAGACAGGAGGGCACTTTCTGTTACTTGTTTTCATGAGGATCTCTTAGTGCTTTTAGGAAGGAAGTTTCAAGGGAGAGGCTACTGAGCTCCCAGAAATCAGGTGCCATCTCTGAGGTTAGCAGGCGAGGACTCCTGACGCTCTGCTAACCACCAGCATTCACTTCTCCCCATTAGGAAAAAAGACGAGGCAGTAGACGGGAGACAAAGCAAATTTATCCCGCCAGAAATAGCCCAGCTTGTCAGCTGTGGAAGAGAAAGTGTTGCCTCCAGGAAAGCCAAGTGTGGTATCAGGAAATGGCAGAAGGGAGCCGTAATTATCCACGGCCAAGCTCAATTATCAGTAGAGACAGGAGCAGAGATTTTACTTTTAAATAGTTCCTTCCCTTCCACTCCCCATCTCCATTTTTCTTCCCCTCAGTTGGGATAATGTCCCACTTTGACAAATGAGTGAAATAAGCTTAGGAAATGTTGTTGTTGTTGTGTGGTGGCTTGGATCTCAGTGATGATCATTGATTGGCAGTGCTCCCCTTCAGTCAAAGTAATGGCTGTCCATTAGCTACTTCCCACAGCACACTGAATAGAACTTAAACCATTTTGCAGCTTTTATTCCTTGAAAAGTTGCCCACCAAATATTTCAGATATAATGCCAACCATGAGAACTGTCTTTTAAATACCTATGGCTTCAACTTGACAAATTACTAAGAATCAGAAGTTTCTCACCTGAAGGAAATCTGCCCATGCCCCTTAAATAACCAAGTAGTCGCTGGAACCAAACACAGCAGAAGGACTTTGAATTTCCTCTGTCCCTCCCTTTCTCTTAATGTGACATGTCTCACTAGAAACGTGACTTGAACTCAACAGTATTGCAGATCAATTTGCAATGCATTGAGGTATTAAATGCATTGCATTTGATTTATGGCCTTGTTTACTCTGCATCTCCAAACCTACTGGGATTCAGAGAAGCAGCTGACCACAGCTGAAAATACCCAGGTCTGGTTCATCTAAGGAGAGAGTTCTCTTTTTGTATGGTTAGGAACAAGATAAAAATGCCATTCCTTCTTTGGGATGGATAAGAGGGTCTTTTTATAAACCAAATAAAAAATGCTCACATTGTTCCTTTTATGTGTCTATTCAATGAGTGTCTCCTAAGCCATGTGCTGGGCCTCTTTTCTTTTGGTCTGGGTGTGAATTTCTGTTTTTGATTGATGATTTTTTAATATTTGTTTGAAACTTACATGGTCTTCCATTTCCAGAACAAGGAGCTTAAGAAAATTAAAATTAGAGATGATAAATTTAAAAGGAGGATATGACCTTGAAAGATTTAAGTATAAAAGCAGAGGTTCTTAACCTGGGATCCATACACCCCAATGGGATCTGTAAACTTGGATGGGAAAAAAACTCTGCAACTTTGTTTCCACTTACATTTAGTTTCCTTTGTAATTCTGTGTATTTTATATATTTCAAAACATTAATCTGAGGAGGGGTCAGTAGGCTTCACAAGACTGCCAAAAAACGATTGAAACAAAAACTGACACAAAAAACGTTAAGAAGCCTCACTTTAAAGAAACCAAAGCTAATACAATATCAAGAGTATATATCGAAGAGACTAGCTCCTCTCCCACTTTAGAAGCTGTTACATGACGAGAAATTTAAGCTTTAATGCAGATAAATTTACTTTATTCAGGGATATGCTTTCAATAAAGTAGTTTTCTTAGACACATCTTAAGTGAGTATAGTGATCTTACTATTTCCTGTAGAGGAAAAATGTCTAAGAGGAAAGAGAGTGAATGAATTCCATCCAGTGATAGAAATAGAACCAGCCATTGTTTATCTGAATAGATGAAGCAGGGCAAAGGTATAGGTCATTAAAGGCAGCAGGTGATTATTCCCAAATCATTGTTTTCAAGCTATGGTGCTACACTATGGGGGGAATGGGGAAAACAAAGTGTAAGACTTGATTCTTGATCTCAAGGAACTTAGGTTCAGATGGTGAGAGAAGCATATGCTGTTTCTCTCCAATAAACATCCCTGAGAAAATGTCTTTTGTTGGATTAGAAGTGGTCTAAACTTTTGATTTCATAAGTATAAGTGAATTCTTGTCAAATGCTTACTGAGTTTCAGTCATAATTGGCAAATAAATAAGTGCTAAATTACATAATGTCAACTAGAATAAAAGATCAAAGAAAGGAGAATATGGAATGAAAGAGTCTGAAGAGGTTTCATGGTGGAAGTAAGAATTGACCTGAGCCTCAGAGGTTGAGTAAGATTTGGATAAGTAGAAAAAAATAGAATCAATGTCCCTGAGCCTCAGTTTCTTTATCTGTAAAATAAGGAGGTGGAAGAGACTTCAGAAAAAGACATATTTAGCTCTACCCCCTTGTTCTATAGATAAAGAAACTGAGGCCCAGGGACATTGAGTGGCTTGCCCAAAAGTTAAATATTTATTAGGCATCAGAAGTAGTATTAGAACTCAGACCTTTTGGTAACAGAATCAAGAGTTGTTTCTATTCTAACATGATGCCCCACCCCCATAGCAAGCTGTTGTTGAAACCTATGTAGCTTATTCATTATGTTTCTTCTTTGTTCTATGCTCATTCCATGCTGGAATTCAATAGTACTTCCTTTTTTAAAAAATAATTTTAAAAATTATTTGTATTTGATGTTATTTCCTTTTTAAATTTTCAATTCCAAATTCTCTGCCTCTTTCCCACTATTCTCTCACCCATTGAGAAATCAAGCTATATGATATCAATTATACATATGAAATCATGCAAAACATATTTCCATATTAGCCATGTTTTAAAAAAAGAAAAACAAAGGGAGAAAATTCAGTTTACACTCAGTCAATTCTCTCTCCCTCTCTTTTCCCTATCTCTTCCTCTCCCTCCTATTTCCCCTCCCCTTCCCCCTCTCCCTTCTCCCTCCCTCCCTCTCTCTCTGTCTCTCTCTCTAGCATTTTTTCATCATGAGTCATTTGGAACTGTCTTAGAAAATTGTATTGATAAGAGTAGCCAAGTCTTTCACAGTTGATTATCATTTCATCATTACAACATTGCTGTTACTACATACAGTGATCTCCTTGTTCTTCTCACTTCACTTTGCATTAGTTCATGTAGGTCTTGCCATGTTATTCTGAAACTGTGCCTGTCATCATTTATAATACAGTAGTACATCATCACAATCATATGTCACAACTTATTATCTTCTCAATTTCCTATTCCTTGCCATCAGAAAAAGCTGCTATAAATATTTTTATGTGGGTAGGTGCTTTTACTTTTTCTTTGATCTCTTCAGGATACAAACTTAGTAGTGGTATTGCTGGGTCAAAGTGTATGCACAGTTTTATAGCCCTTTGGGCTTAGTTCCAGATTGTTCTCCAGAATGGTTGAACCAGTTCACTACTCCACTAGCAATTCTTTAATATACCTATTTTCCCTCATCCCTTCTTATCATTTCTGATAGGTGTGAGGTGCTGCCTCAGAGTTGTTTTAATTTGCATTTCTCTAATCAGTAGTGATTTAGAGAATTTTTTCATGACTATAGATAGCTTTTGATTTCTTCTGAAAATTGCTCATTCATATCATTTGACCACTTATAAATTAGTGAATTGCTCTTATTTTTATAAATTTGACTCAGTTTCCTATATATTTAAGAAATGAGCCCTTTATCTGAAAACTTGCTGTACAATTTCTTTATATTACTTCATCACTTGTCTTTGGTACATTTTTAGCAAATGTAGTTTTCCTGATTATCTCTTAATTATAATTATTATATAATTGTAATTATATAATAATTATAATTACTTAATTATAAGTCTGTTTTTGCTTTTTGCTTTGTCTGTGATCATGATTGCTACTCTGGCATTTTTTTACTTTAGCTAAAACAATAAAATCAGTTCCAGCCCTTTACTTTAACTCTGTGTGTGTCTTTCTGTTTCAAGTGTGATTATTGTTAATAACACATTCTGTTTTCTAATCCATTCTGCTCTCCACTCCATTTTTTTGGGTGAACTCATTCCATTCACATACACAGTTATGATAACTAACTGTATTTCCCTCCATCCTGTTTTCTTCTGTTTATCATTTTTTCTCTTTTTATCCTGTTTATCCTCAAAAGTTTTTTTTGCTTCTGACCACTGCCCCCCTTAATCTGCCTTCCCTTCATCCCCAATTTCTCTTATCCCCTTTCCCTATTGGGTTCTTTATTTCTATATCCAGCTGATGAGAGTAAGGTTCAAGCATTGTACCCTTACCCCCCATTTTCCTCTTCACTAAAAAAACTCTTCGTTGCAAACTTCTTTTATGTGAGAAAAGGTTCTCTATTCTCCCTCTCTCTTCTATATCCCACCCCCCCCTCTTTTTTTTTCTGGAAATCATCCCAACATAATTGATTCATGCATATACCCTTTGTCAATGTAGACTCCTTTTAACTATCATAATAAATAGAAATATATTTATTTATTTATATATATATATATAATGATAATATATAAATAATATGTAATATAATAAATATAAATATAAAAATATTCTTAGGAATTATATGTATATTCTTGCATATAGGAATGTAAAGAGTTTAATTTTCAGTCCCTTATGATTAGTCTTTCATGTTTCCCATTTTATACTTCCCTTCAATCTTGTGTTTGAATGTCAAATGTTCTTTTCAGCTCGGGCTTTTCATCAAGAATGCTTGGAAGTTCTCTGTTTCATTAATTGTCAATTTTTTTTTTCACCCTGAAGGATTATGCCTTGTTTTGCTGGATGAATTATTCTTTGTTGTAATCCTAGTTCCTTTGCCTTCCAGAAAATCATATTCTAAGCCTTCTACTCCTTTAATGTGGTAGCTGCAAAATTTTATGTGTTCCTGACTGTGGCTCCACAGTATTTGGATGGCTTCTTTCTGGCTGCTTGTAATATTTTCTACTCCACCTGGAAGCTCTACAATTTGTCCATGATATTTCTGGAAGTTTTCATTTTGTGATCTTTTTCAGGAGGTGATAGGCGAATTCTTTCAATTTCCATTTTACCCTTTGGATCTAAGATATCAGGGCAGGTTTCCTTTATAATTTTTTGAAAATAGAATGTCTAGGTTCTTTTTTCGATCATGGCTTTCCTACAATGTAATAATTCTTAAATTATCTCCCCTGAAGTATTCTGATGGACAAAGTATTTTGATGATGAAGTATTTTCTAGGACACTTGCTTTTCTGGTAACATAGTTTACATTTTCCCCCTATTTTTTCATTTCTCTTGACTTTGTTTTATTGTTTCTTATGTCATGGAGTCATTAGCTTCCACTTGCCCAGTTCTGATTTTTAAGGAATTATTTTCTTTAGTGAACTTTTGTATCTCCTTTTCCATTTGACCTAGTCTTCTTTTCTTCAGTGAATTTTTGTACCTCTTTTACGAAGTTCTTAATTCTCTTTTCATGATTTTCTTGCATCACTCTCATTTCTTTCCCAATTTTTCTGCTGCTCATCTCTTTTTTGAAACTCTCCCAGAAATGCTTGTTGGGTTTGAGTACAGTTAGCATTTTTCTTTGAGGCATTGCTTGTAGCTGTTTTCACATTATTGTCTTCTCCTGAGTTTTTCCTTTTCACTGCAGTAGCTTTTTGTGTAACATTCTTTGTTCTTGTTGTCTGCTCATTTTCCTAGCCTCTTTCTTGACTTTGTGCTTTTTGTTAAAGTTGAGTTTGGTTTACCCAGAAGTGAGGAAGCATTGTCTCAAACTTCAGCCTTTTTCTTGCTGCTGTTTTCAGAGCTAGTTCTGGGAAGTCTCTAAATTTTGGGTGCTTTCAGAGTGTTGTGATCCAGGGGAGAATTATAATCACTGCTCTCCTTGTCTTCACCTAGGATTGGCCTCTGCTTATCTTGTGCCCTGCTCTTCTGCAACCCCAAGTGTTAATCTTTTTTCTGCCTCTGAACTTCAGCTAGGTCCCCTGGTCCCTTGTGAACAACCAGAAGCACCCCTCTCTGCCCTGGACTTAGAGGCAATAGAGCTGCCATTCAGCTCTCTCTACACCCAGTGCCTCAAAGACACCCCTGTAATCTATTTCTGACTAGTTGTCCAACCCCTTTACTGTACTGAGAGCTCTAGAAATTGTCACTTCTACTGCTGCTGCTGTCATGGGTTCCTCCAGTGCTGCCATAAAGCTCCAGCCAGCCCGCTAGTCAGGTGATAGTGTTCTCAGGCCAGCCTCCTAAATTGTATCAGGCAAGAAAAATGCCTCACTCTAATGCCTCACAGTTTAATTATTATGGGCTTTACTTTGTTATGTGTATGGCTAGGAATCTTGCATATTCAAATAATGCCATCTGTTAATGCCAGCATCCCTGGATATGGCCTGATGAGGACTGAGGGACCTTGAATACACACGCAGATCATTTTACTGCTTCGCACTCCTAAGGCTTGAAGAGGCCAAAGAGCTGTCCCAGACCAGTACTGGTTTAATACCCATGTCACCATGGGGTGGTTGATGTGAACAGAGGCTCCAGAAATTCCCACTGGTCAGTCTTTTTCTCAGGTTAGTGGATTAAATAGGCCTCTCAGAAGAGCATTTGAAGAAGATATCAAGTCTTCCATCTCCTCCATGGAGACCACAGAACATTTCTCTCTGTTCCTTAGTGGTGGATAGGATGCTATCTAAGCTCTTCTCCAGTTTGAAGATAATTTTTTTTTAATTCATTGATTCATTTTGCTTTTAACACAACAGAAGCTTCCCAACAAACCCCTTTACAAAGCATATTTACCATGAACTTTGACTATAAATAAGAAAGAGGAATGTGGTCTTTACCTTTGATATTATGGTGCTAACCTTTATATCTGACCAGAGCTTTGTGGTCCATGTTATAATAATAGCAACAATAACAAACATTTATGTAGCGCTTTAAGATTTGCAAATCATTTTATTATGTATCTTATTTGATCTTGACAACAGCCCTGTGGTAGGTGCTGTTATTCTCATTTTACAAATGAGAAAATTGAGTCTGAAGGGGGAATTTGGTAATTTGCCCCGGGTCATACAGCTAAATAAGTGTCTAGGGCAGTATTCAAACTTTGGTCTTCCTTGCTCCAAACCAGAAACTTCATCCATTACATCATCACTTGTGATCATTATGTATATTCTTTTGGCTCTGCTTTCTTTATTCTGCATCAATTCATTCTGGTCTCCTATTGTCTCTCTTCTCTGATTCCATCAATCTTTACAACATAGTAATATTTGATTACATTTCTACATCATAATTTGTTCAGCTGTCTCCTAATTAATAAACAGATATTGTATTTCTTTCCTTTTGTTGTCACAGGTAATACGTCTGTAATATTCACATTTGAACTCTGACAGGGCAAGAGCTGAGTTGATCTCCAAGTGTAGTTAGGGACTATAAAAGCAAGTTAGTAGAGATTCTTGGTACCTTTCAGCAGTGTAGGGAGTTTGGACCAAACAGCTTATATTTTAAGCTGTAAAGATATAAATGCTAAGACCTACCGGATGGATGACCCTATTTTCCTGAACCATTCAGAATCTCTGCTTACAAAAAAAATCATCAGCTGTCTTTCTGCGCTACCCGATGCCAGTGTTCCAGACCCATATTTGTCTATAGGCTTATAGCTGTGGAGCTGGAAGGAATTTTAGAAATAGTCCAGTCCTTTCATTTTTCAGATGAAGAAACAGACAGAGAAATTATGGGACTTGACTAAGGTCTCATAGTGAATGTGTATTGTGGGCCCATGATTTGGACCTGCTCCATAGTTTGCTGCTCTCCGGAAGTTCTTGACATCTTGCCTCCTGAGTCTGCTCCAAATCCATAATTCCTGGCATTTGACCCTGGCCTGTTAAGATGACTGAGTTTTGTTATGCCCTATGGTTTCCCTGGAAGGGGATCTTGTAGACTGTCAGGGGAACCTGATGGTGCCCTGGGGCCAGACTGTGACAGCAAGGCACTAAAATGAGTTGTTTGTACAGGCCCCTCAGCTGCCTAAGGGGCCCATCTCTGAAGGCACAACTAATTGGGAAGGGGCAGAATGACCACAATCTTTCCTCCTCTGCTTGCTCTCATTATAATGATATAATAGTAGTGTAGTCTGTAGATATTAGTATAGTCTATAGATATAATAGTAGTAATATTTTGTAACATGCTAATGACCAAATATATTAGAGTGTCAGAGAGACTCTCCTAGAGAGTTGGGACTGTAAGGCTTTAAAATGGCTTTTAAAAAAAAATCTCTCATTTTTCCACTGACTTCCCCTCCACCCCCCTGAAGAGAGAGGATGCTCACAAAACTTTATATCTAATCAATTGTAGTAGATTTGATTTTAAATTTTGGCAAATACATTGTTCTTCCATGTGGCCTATTGCAGTGTACAATGTAGAAACATCTAGAGAGTTATTAGTCTCTCCAAACTTACATTTTAAGTATGCTCTTCTCCCTGTCCCCAACATATATTACAAATGTTGTGTTATTGCTGGGGTTTTATGGGATAATTGTACAAGAGGGTCCTTTATTTGGTACTGGCAAAGGACAAAGAAGAGGAATTGATTTCTGAACATTTCATTGCAGTCTGTACTAGTTTGCTGAGAGTAAATTTGGTCCACAAAAGGTTAGGATTCCCAGAGGACATTGGTACACTGATCCATGAAAATGGCAAGAATATTATTCAAAATTTTCTGGGCCGTTTGGGTCTAAGAATTGGGGCTCAGGATTTCAAGATTGTGACCCAAACATTACTTTCCCCACTTTGCACATCAAGATCAACAGATGGGTTGCTCTAGTTCTGAGTACCATCAGCTTTTGTGTTTCTGGTGGAGTTGAAGTTAAATAAATATAATTTAAAAGCAGAAAAGATGCCATTACCAAGTAAACAAAATACCCCTTCCTTACCTGCAGTGCAGAGAAAAGCTGGTTACATCAGGTCAGTCTGCTATGGTTGGAGCATATCACTATAGGAACCAGGCCAAGAATAAGAGAAGATTGGAAATCGGAAGCTTCCTGAGAGACTCCTCCTTCATCAGTTCCAGACAACATTTGAAGAAGAGAACCAGTATTGAATCTAGGCTCTATGCTTACACCTGCAGCATGGCAATCCTGCACAACAGCACTTCTAGACTTTTTCATCATTCCTCAAACCATCCTCCCACACTCTCAGCTGAGAACCATATCTCATTTTACTGGAAAGATTGAGGCCACTTGTCAGGAGCTTTCTCTTTTCCCCTCTTCAACTTGCATTTCCCAATGTTTTCTGCTACTATTTCTACCTAAACTCCATTTAACATGAAGAGGTGGCCCTTCTTATCAAGACTGATCTTGGCAATGTTCATAAATGATCCCTTCCCATGTTCATAAATGATCCTGTTCCATCCCATCTTCTCTAGCAGATTGCTTTCTCTACCACTCCATTTGCAATTTCTCCTTGTCTACTGAATGCTTCCTACTGCCCATAAACATGCCCCTGTCTCTCCCATCCCCATTTGATCTTCCCGAAGCCCTGCTAGCCGTTATCTCATACTTTTTCTCCAGTTTGTGGCTAAAATCTTTGAGAAGGCTGTCTGTAATAGGTTCCTTCTACTTCCTTTTTACTCTCTCTTTCTCTGTCTTACCTCTCTCCAATCTGGCTTCCAACCCTATCATTCAACCACAATTTCTCTTTCTAAAGTTAATGATCCCTTAATTGTAAAATCTAATGCCTTTCCTCAGTCTTCATCCTTCTTGAATTTTCTGTAGCCTTTAACACTGTCAGTCACCCTGTTATCCTTGGTATTCTCTTCTCTGGGTTTTTGTGATACTTCTCCCCTGGTTATCCTTTGTTAGATTTTCATCCAGATCATATTTAATAACCATGGGTGTCCCACAGAGCTCTGTCCTGGGACTTTTTTTCTTACCCCTCTATATTTCATTTGGTGAGTTCATCAGCTCTTCAGTTATCATCTCTGTAGTGATGATTTTCATATCAGTACAGCCTTAACCTCTCTCATAACTTCCAGTCTCAAGTTATTAAATACCTGTTGGACATCTCGAACTGGATATACCATAGACGTCTCAAATTAGCATGTCTAAACCAACTCATTATCTTTCCTCTCAAGCCCTCCCCTCTTCTCGAAATCTCAGTGTTATCCTCAACTACTCACTTGCATGCATCCCATTCCTCCAGTCTGTTGCCAAGTCTTAATATTTCTATCTTGACAGCATCTCTTGTACACTTCCCCTTCTCTTCATATGCATAGTTAGCACCCCCTCAGTATAGACCCTCAGTGCCCCATACCTGCACTATCACAATAGTCAGAGCGTTGGTCTCCTTGCTTCTGCCTCTCTCCCTTCTCCCATCTCTCTTCTCCATTCATGTGTCAGTTTGAGCTTCCTAAAATGTAGATCTGACCATGTAACTGTCCTACTTAGTGCATGACAGTGTCTTGCTATTGTCTCCACGGTCAAATATAAACTCCTTTAAGTTTTAAAGCCCTTTACAACATGGCCTCTTTCTACCTTTCCAGTCTTATTGCACCTGACTGACCTCAGTGCACTCTGTGATCCAAGACCAGCAATACTGGCTTTCTTGCTGCTCCTCAGAGCCTTTTTTATGGCTGGCCCTAATACCTGAAGTACCATCTCTCTTCATTTCTGGTTCCTAATTTCCCTTTCTTCAGGACTCAGCTTAAATCCCACCTTCCGAAGAAGCCTTTTCCAGTTGCCCTACTTACTAACACCTTTCCATTGAAATCATCTCCCATTCAAATTGTATGTATCTTCTTTGTACAAGAATGTTCGAGGAGTAAGGACCATAGCAGTGTTCTGCATTTTCTGTCAAAGTCTGTCTTTTAAACTTTGTTGATAAAGTAGAAAAATATTGTCATTCTAGTAAGGTATAATGAAAGACATGATAAAATGCAAACTAAAATTGGTTCTAATAATGTAGCTTGTTTTTTGTACATCTCAAAGTTAGATTCTGAGTCCAGGAACTTTATAATGGTTTTGTATGGTTGTTTTATTTTTTTTTTTTGGTCTAGATTTGGAATTTCATGGTGTAGAGAACTCTCAGTTGGGAAACTTCCTCTGCCAATACATGTCAGTTGTTGGCAGGGTGGGTGAGTAGGTGCATGCCACATGGTTACTTTCTCAGGTTCTCACAATCAAGATGTCACAATGACAGTCCTTGAATCCAGGTCTTTCTTCACTAATGTCGACTATGCCAAGCTGACACTGTCTGATCAATGAGCGCAGAAGATATTCTCCCTTAAAAAAATCTGGCAGTGTCACATTAACAATAATAATAACAATAGTGGTAGGAGTAGCAGCAGTGCCCATTTACATAGCTTTTTAAGTTTGCAAAGTGCCTTACAAATATCCTTACAGTCTTAGGAGATGGGTGCTATCCTTATCCAGATTTTGCAGAAGAAGAAATTGAGGTAGATGTTAAGTAACTTGCTCAGGGTCAGTCATGGCTTGTTAGTGTCTAATTCCAACTCCAGTGCTCCACTCATTGTACCACCTAGCTGTCTCAATACAAATCCTCTTTTTTGGCGTTTAAAGCCCTTCACAACCTGACTCCAACTTATCTTTCCAACCTTAATATATATACATAACTCACCTGTATTTACTGTTTGTTCCAAGTAGAATGGCCTTTTTGCCATTCCTGATACATAGCATAACCTTTCTCATATCCATGCTTTTGTACATACGGGCATCCTTTGAACATACCCTTTCCTTATCTCTGCCTCTTAGAAACCTGAGTTTCCTTCAAGGCTCAACTCAAATTCTGTTAACTACGTGAGGCCCTGATTTGGCCCAGCCCCAGAGTTGCTAGTTCCACTCTCCCAAATTCCCTTACGTATGCTTATATGTATACATGCTGTGTCCCCTTTAAAAATGTAAATTCCTTGAGGACAAAGGCTCTTTTCATTTTTGTTTTTGTATTTCCAGTGTCCAGCACCTAGCAGGTGTTTGATAGATAATTAATTGTTCATTGGTTGATGTTACTGACCTTTTAATAATCCAAGTATTATTGCTCCAAAGGCTTGACGATCTTTTGAATATGTTAAGACTAGAACCATAGTATCTCTGAGATAAAAAGGGCATTAGGCATCACCTCGTTTATCTTCCCCATTTTGTAGATGAGGAGACTGAGTCCTAGAGGGAGGATAATAGAATCAGAGAATTAGAGATGGAAGACAACTTCTTGTTCATCTAGCTGAACCTCTTCAGTTTACAGAAAACTGAGGAACAGAGATGTTAAGTAACTTGTCCAAAGGCACACCTTTATTAGCAGAGCTGGAATTTGAGCCTTGGAAATGTAACTTGCCTAATCTAGCCTGGATTGGAATTGAAGTCCACTGTATCGTGATATCTTTCTTGGCTGAGACATCTAAGGGATGTTTCTTGCTTTATTTTAATTCTTTGACTTTCTCCTCACATGTCAGCTTTTCTGTCACAGGATGGAAAGAATTACTGTAGGTTTCAGTTAAAATGTTGGCATTTTGGCTTCCCTTCAGTGAATCTGTTGATGAGCATTAAAAAAAATAACCTGAAGCATTAGAACAAATAAATGGAGAATCATAAAATCATATCTGAACTTAAAATCTAATATCACAGAAGTTTATATTTATAGTTTGCTCTACTATCACAAAGCACTTTGACATTCTTGTTCTCATTTGATCCTGGCAAGTATCCATGAAGCCATAGTGTAAACGTTGTTCCCATTTTACAGATGAGGAAACATTCTAAGAAGTGGAATTCCAAAGTCAGAATCTAAACGCATGTCTTTTGCCACACAGCCTCTCATGAGGTAAATAAAATCATCTGAGTTTGAGGGGAGAGGAAAGGTCTTTGTAATATTTCCTTATAAAAGCCTCTGCTGCCTTCCCAAACATCCTTCTGCAGCAGTTCATATATTACCTATTAGTATTACTGGATTTTGAGCAATCTGATTTTTCACCTGAGGATACTCATTATAAAAATTACACTTGAGAATTCAGTTTTCTCGTGGTAAGCAACTTGGATGTTGCCACTTTTCATCTTTGTAATAAATAAACATATTACATAGTTCTTCCATTTAAAAAAAAATCTTGCCAGATATGTATGTAAATGTGGAAGCTTTTTCAAAAAAAAATCCACTCTTGAAGTAGTCTAGAGAATTTATTGCTAAATTGAACCCCCAAAACTTTGTGCACATTGAATGAAGGATTGACTTTTAAATATGAGGGTTTGAAGTTTTGAAGTATCTATTAAGGGAACTGTATCATGTATGGGCATTATATTTAAATATTCCAACTAGCAAACTTTACCTTCCCACCCCCAAAATAAACCCTTGTTCTTAAAAAGAACAGATTGGTGCTATTCCTTTTTTAGAAACTAAAGGAAATGTGCTTTCCCTTGGAAATAAAGTTAATTTCAGAGAGCACATCAATGCTAGGAGATCATATGTTAAGGACAAGACAGATTGTAACTTCTTTAACTCTTCCAGAGTCAGTAAATAGGAATAGTGGGAGACACTTTGGTGACCTGGATGCCTAATGGTTGACTGTAAATTAGAATTCAACTTAGCATGAGAGAAAAAGGAAGATTTATTTGTTTTAAATAAAAATGGGGTAGAAAGTAACGCAGATATGTATGGTTGCAACAGCACATTCAGTTCATTAAGCATGTATTAACTGCCTCTTATGTATAAGGTGCTAGAGGCACAAGGAGTGAGAGTGTGTTTGTGTGTGTGTAATGATAGTCATATCATTTCACTTGCCACCAGGAACTGACATTTTGTTTAGACAAAGTTTCTTAACCTTTTTTGTATCATGGTTACATTTGGTAGTCTGGTGAAGCCTATGGACAAATCCCTTCTCAGAATAATGGTTTGTTGCCTAGGACATGATAAAGTTCAGTTAGGGAGTTAGTGAAAAAGTCATTTTTCCCATCGTACTTTATAGACCCCGTAAACTCCAGTTTATGAACCTAAGGGGGTTCTCATCTGTACACAGATAAGTAGCAGGGAGTGATGAGTGCAAAGGATAGGACTAGAAAAAACACCGAAGCAATATGAAAAGGGAGTGATCAATTTCGGTTCTGTTTTGAGAGGAGTAGGGGGAGTGGGGAATGAGGAAAAGGTGTATTTCAGCTATGGAAGATGGCTTTCAAAAACAATCAAGGTTGGAGATGTCTTATCAAGTTATGGAAACATCTAGTTGTTGGTCGCATGTCTCTTACTATTTGCCATCATTGTGTATAATAGCTACTCAGTTGATACTTGTTACTAGTTCTGATGTAGGGTAGATTCAAAGTAACATAGGAAGCAGGGTAGGTAGGAGTGTAGAGTTACCTGAGAAGCAAGTTTTCGTCCAAGAAAATTATATTATAGGTTCAGAGAGTTATAAGAAATTCTGAGAAGTTACCTAAGAGTTCATCCCCCTGCCACTAGGCCAGAGTGCCAATGAAACATCCCAGACAAATAAATGGGAATTGAAGGTTTAGAAAATGTTTTAAATAGGTGTTTATTTGGGAAAGAAAATGTGTTTTAATTGAAAGTAGGAGAGGTTAGAAAAAGGGAAGTTGAGTGTGTGTGGGGGGGGGTAGCCTTTAAAGCTTGTATTCATTATTTCATCAGAAAGCATTTGATTCCCACAGGGTATATGGATTTTCCTGGTACCCTCGTCAGTGTACTAGTGCATGCAACTGACCAGTACCTGCCCTTTGGGGGAAAGGTCAGTGAAAACAAAGTGAGGAAGGGATGATTCTATGATGCGTTCTTTTCAACCTCAATTTTAAATTCTTGTTCTCAGGAACATTGTGAAAATGTTTTTATGTGGAATGTATCTGAGCCACAAGCACAGATTTTGTATTTCAAAGTTGGAAGAAATGAGATTGATGTCCCATGCAATAGTAAAATGCCAAAAATAAGTAGCTCTGGAATGAGTTAAAGCACAAGACTCAGAAAGGCTGAGTAAAAAGCTGTAGATCTAGGATGGCTGTAATTGAAAGGGACCAAATAAGTATTTAAAACCATCTCTCTCAGGACTGTTAAGATTTCTGAATTTCAAATTGGCATTTTATATTTGACAAGGTGACATTGTGTAAGAAATGTATTGTAAAACATGGCTGTACGATAGGAAAATGATTGAATGTAAATATTTCAAGATGTGGACTACTGTTCAAATGTTATCATAAATCTTTGCCATTGTTTTAGGGGATAACTCTTCATGCATATTTGAAGTGAATTGATAGATCTAGCTTTTGGAAGGGTAATCTTCAGATAGTTTCCGCCTCAGTGCTACTAATGGTTTATTTGATTAGTAAAGAATACTGTTAGCTATTCACTGTTGTTATTTTCTATGTGTTAATATATAGAAAGAGACATTATTAAGTAAGAAAAAAACCCTAATGATGGAGTCTGTTTATGTCCCTGTTCACTGAGGGGGCCTGACATTTCAATGTTATGTATGTGGAATCAGAAAATGCAATTATTTGTGATCTTAAACTTTTCAAAAGAAAAATTAAAAGTATAAAAACCTTGCTTCAGTTGGAAGATTAATTGTCCTTCCATTTCTTGCAGGTTTGGCAGGTTTACAGTTGCTGCTCTTCAGTCCAAAGTAGAACAGTATGAGCGAGAAACAAATCGCCTCAAGAAAGCCCTGGAACGAAGTGATAAATATATAGAAGAATTAGAATCTCAGATCTCACTGTTAAAAAGCTCAAGTGAAGAAACTGAAACTACAAACTCCATTAGCCAAAGAGTACTTTCTACAGAAGGCCAAGGAAACAGTCACTCTGAGGAAAGTACCACAGCTTTAACAAGTCAGATAGATGGTGTCGGAAAGCAGCCTGTTCCAGCCAACCCAACTTCTACACACCTTACACCATCTTCAAGTAGTAGACTCTCAGATATTAACTCTGCTAGTCAAGAAGGCTCAAGTGAGAGAGAGACGGAGTGTTGTAAGAACAAAGAACTTTTCCCAGAACAGTTGAAAATCCTGTTAGGTGTTACTGATACGAGAATGGATGCCTGTTTGGAAAGACAGTGGAATAATAAAACTGGGAATTGTGACCCTTACAAAGATGAGGAACTTTATGATCTCCCAGCTCCCTGTACCCCTTCTTTGTCTCTTAGTTGTCTTCAGCTCAATACCCCAGATAACAAAGAAAGTTCTCTGGTCAAAACTGAGGGTATCAGAAAGCACTCACACCATTTAAGAAAACTGGTGTTTGATGATTTTTGTGGCATCTCAAGCAGTTGTGGCAAAGATTCCCTCCAGGACAATACAAATAGTTGTGAAAACGGAAAGAAATCAGAATGTTTCACTTCCCCAAAGTCAGTGTTTTGGGATTGTTGCCCTACCAATTTTGTCCAGAATTTAGATTTTGAAAGTTCAGAGCAAAACACAGTGGCAAGTTCTTCTGGAGATATGTCATTGAAATCCAGTGAGAAATCAGGCTCCTGTTTATCTAAAAGGTTAAATTCTATCCGATCCTTTGAAATGAATCGTACTAGAACATCCAGCGAAGCATCAATGGATGCAGCTTACCTTGATAAGATCTCTGAGCTGGACTCCATGATGTCCGAATCAGACAACAGTAAGAGTCCCTATAACAATTTTAAACCTGCCGACATGGAAACCCCAACAAAGTTAGTACAAAGTAGTGAATTTTTGGATGATTCTGATAAACTAGAAGAAAGAACTAAGCCAAACCTTACAAAATGTTCTCAGTTGCTCGATCAGCCAGGAAATAGAAATGAGTGGAAACCCACTTCTTTTTTCATCCTTTCACCATCTGACCAAGAGATGAATGAACACTTTCCACTCCTCTCCTCCCCCAATTCAGGAACTAGTGAAATCAAACCCCAGAACTGTTTGTTTCAGAGGGAGTTTTCCCAGAGTTTTTTGTTTAGTAACTCACATAAGCTGTTTGATGATCAGAGGTTTGGACCATCTTTTTTCAAGATGTCCTCAGAAATGCACAATGTTCATAATCACCTTCAGTCCCCATGGTCTGCCTCCTTCGTGCCTGAAAAGAGGAATAAGAATATGAATCAGTCAGCAAAAAGAAAAATCCAGAGTAGCCTTTCTAGTGCCAGCCCATCAAAAGCAACTAAAAGTTGATTCATTTTTATTGAAAAGGTACTTTGTCCTGAGAGGAAAATAGAAGTTTCTGAACTATTGGTTCCTCCTTCCCTATCCCATTCCCACCCCAGAATCCATAGTTTGTACTGATCCTTTTAACAAAAAAATAAGTCAAAAGTGAATGGGCTAGTCTTTACTTCCGTATTCCTGAGAAAACCTTTCTTTAATAATGCCAGGAATTTGGCTGTCATTTGGGTTTGTTTGTTTTTTAAATCATCATCATTGTTATTTTTATCATGTTTCAGGTTGGGTATATTTTGTATTCTTGTATTTTATTTGTCAAGTTCAATAGCCTTCTGGTAAGAAGCAGCTTATAGATTTTCTTAAATAAAATTCTTAGAGCTGTCTGCACTGTCCATAAAACATTTTGTTTTCATAAATGCTTCTCTCAGTATGTAAATTTTTTTTACCTGCCCCTTTATTTTATTACAGCAATGGCCTGACTTTAGGCAAGGTCACATATTGTGAATTAGCACTGTGGGCTTGAGTTCAATGGAAGTATTCTATATGATTTTTGAGTTTGGGACTTAAAAAAAAAAAATTGTCTTTTGACTAGCCAGTATAGATACAACCTCAAAATTTGAACAGAAGGAACCATGGTTTATAACTTCAAAAGGGTTTGGGTTTTGTTTTGTTTTATTTTCCTTTCTTATGGCTGAATCTGTTTACCTACCTCTTTGTGGAAAACCAGAAATTCAGCCTACCCAGAATGGGAAATATGGCAACTTCATGGCTTGGATGTAGAGCACTCTTAAGTTCTCAGTCCCAAATTCTAGCTCTGATGATCCCCAGGGCTACTTATTGAAGTGCTGGACTTGCTATTTGCATGGCGCTGTGCTTTATTGAAACCACAGTCTTTGTGCATGCTAGCATTCTTGCTTGCTCTGTGTTCCATGCTAAAGAAAGTTAAGTTTTGGTTAGCAATAGAATGTCTCTCTTATGTAAGGTACAAGTGCTTTTTTCTTTTGTGGGGAGTGGGTAGGGGGTGGGGGAGGGGAAGAGTGAAGCACAATTTTTAATTTAGGTTTGGAAAAGCATTTGATATTCCAAACATTCAGTCTCCCTATACAGGCCTTTAAAAATGGGTTTGTATGCTAATGACTTGTTTACCTAATGTGCACTGAACATTTTACATTAATACTGTACTGTTTTACATTAATACTGCATGCTTTTCTATGTGAATTGAATAAAGGATGTCATAAGCACTGTAATCCTTGATGTTGTCTCAGATATCGAAATAATATACTGAGAGCAGGAAAACTGCCCTTATCGCTTTTAATTGATTTGGAAGTCTGAAATAATCTGTCATAAATCTTTTCCTGAAAATTGGAAGATTCTGTTTCCTTATGTGCAATAAATGCTTTTTGATTGGTCATTGTGGACCTGGGTAAGATATAACATAATTTTCATGTTAACAGACATCTTTCCTATAAGTGTTCTTGATCATTTTGCTACAATACCATGTTGATAGAGCAGCTAAGGTGGTGCAATGGAGGGAGCACTGGACTTGGAATCAGGAAGACTCATCTCCTTGAGTCCTCGATACTGGGCCTCGATACTAATTGTGTGACCCAGGGTAAATCACTTAACCCTGTTTGCCTCATTTCCTCATCTGTAAAATGAGAAAAACGGTTTCAGTATCTCTGCCAAGAAAAAACCAACCAAATCACAACACAAAACCCCAAAAGACTAGGACAACTCTGAAATGACTGAACAGCCACTGCTGTGTTGATGAGTCTGAGCTCTAGGTAAAGCATTAGAAATTGTAGTGACAAACCTGGAAGAATATCTCTACAGCTGGAAACATTTTCCTAGTTCTGTCCATGGTTGGAAAAAAAAACATTTTGTTTGCTAAGGATGTGCTTGTTTTTAACGTGGGCACTAAAATTGTCTCTTAAGGTGTTGTACCATCTACATAGTGAATTAAAATATGTCCTTTCACTTTCTTTATATGTGGTGAGGTTCTGTCATCTGAATTACCATTCTTCCATTTCCTACCTGCATCCCAGAAGCACTTCACAAGCATTAATTAAAACGAGTAAGTTCATAGTTCTAGGGAACTGCAGGACATGATTTAATATGCTTTTCTTATTTTGACTATTGCTTTTTTAAATTAGCAATATCACCATACTTGGATTTGATTTTTTAAAATACCCATACTTTCGAAGAGACAAAATGGTTGAATAATTACAGTGATATTTCTCAAAAATTCTTTTTAAAGCAACATTGATTTATTTGAGCTTTCTTCCCAAATGGTTCAGATTAGAGTGCATTTGAAATGCAGAATATACTTCTAGAAGAAAACCATTTAAATCACAAAACCTGCATACTAGTACATCCAGGCACTAGTACTATGGTCTATGGTCCAAGTTTCTGCATCAATGGACTGGCCCTTGCATGTCAAAAGCTAAGTTGATCTGGTTACATTATAAAATCTGATTTTTATTTTATGTCCTCTTTAGTAGATGACACAAGTTCTTACACACACAGGTTCCTTTATAGTCAAGCCACTAGAATTAAAAATAGAGTAGAATTTTTGAAAGTCCTACTATTCGTTAACTAATGCTGTTTTTCAAGTAGCACTTAATTCCTGCTGTTCTTTATACCCATCTTCTCTATTGGCTTTATGTGATACAATAAGTTTACAAGAATGTTCTTTAAAAAATTTTTTTTAGGTCAAGGTTGTCAGGAGTATTACATTCATTCTTTGCTATTAATTTTTCAAGGACAAATAACTAGTAATCCAATAAAGAACTTTCACACCACAAACTATATAAAAACACTACTAACTGAATTTTTAAAATACCATTACAAATCCTCAATAAGCAATTTGTCTTCAGATAGGAAGTGAGGAAATAGGACTTGATTTGTTTGATTTTTTTTGGCCTTGGTGAAGGACATCAACTTTCATGCAGTTTAAATATATCCACAGTGTTTTCTTTCCATTTCTAAAAATCAACTGAGAACAAAGTTGAAAAGTGTCTTTCAAGGTTTACTCCTCTCAGAAGTATAGAATTGCTTCATTTCTCAGACACTGAGTTCTAGCTTCTTCTGGAGTATATTTGAAGGTAGATTCATTAACTGAAGTTAGCTTCTTTAGGAGAAACATCTGGTTTCATGGTTGTATAAAAATGCCATTCATCTGATTCAGTGTAGCAACTAAACTCTAACTTAATAGTCTTAGAGGGATCCCTCACAAAATGAAAAAAAAAAAAGTGACTTGCCCACAAGCATGTAGATAGTACAAGCCATGACAGGACTTGAACCTAGGTCTCCCATACTTCATGTGCCCTCATCTACTATACCTACATTCCCTCTCTTGGTTTCTTCTCCAAACACAATTTGATTTATTGCTTACCATTTTCTATTTTGTTATTCAGTCATGTCTGACTTTCATGAACTCATGCACCATAGCATTCCTAGACCATCCATGGGGTTTTCTTGGCAAAGACACTGGAGTGGTTTGCCAGTTCCTTCTCCAGTGAATTAAGGCAAATGGTTAAATGACTTGCCCAGGGTCACACAGCTAGCAAGTGTCTGAGGTTATATTTGAACTCAGTTCTTCTGACTCCAGGCCCAGCACTCTGGTATCCACTAAGCCATCCAGCTGCCCCATCCTCATAGTTCTATAACTGACAATTATTGAGTGCCTGCTCTGCTATGTGTGTGCTACTATTTAAGGTGTTACAAGTTCTAAAGAGAGAACATTAATTTGTGACCATAATAAAACATTGCAAGAGCGAATGCTATTTTTTTTGTTTTGCTAATGTCACTAATTGTGATAACATAATGTTAGATTCTGTGGAAAGAGGTTATTAAATGAAAAGTAAGAGGGAGAAGGGGGCCGAGGAATAACAGGAAGGGGCAGGTAGTACCAATGGGGCCAATGTTTTAAATGGGTAACTGATTGAACTAAGATTCCTGGGGTTTCAGGGTGGCTTTGGGTAAAATGTGTTAATAACTATTTTGCAGTGACATTGGGCAAGGTGCTGTTATGCAGGTATACATCTCTATGTATTCCCCACCCCCAAATGAGTCAGGAACTTGAAACATGCCTCGGACCTTTCAAAAGTATTGTTGATACTTTGGATGATGCCTGAAATCAGTCCCAAACTGAAGCCTATAAGTTGTGGAGTGTAACTTAGCCCTTTGGTTAGAAGGGTTTCCTAAAGTCTCATATGAATGTCTTCTATTCCTATTTGTGGGAGTTCTACAACTCAACCTTTGTCCATCATGTTGAAACTCTACACCCTTAATAATACTTGGCAGATGGAATGCCTTTTAAGCAGTGATCTCAAAGTGCATTGTGAACATTTATTGTCCAGTTCTCGGAACCCCACTCTGAGCTAGGAAGCATCTATCATCATCCAGATTTTTTATCTTGGAGCAGAGGTGCTCTGAAGCTGTTCTGGGCCTTTGTTTAATAATATGAATGATTCTAGAACGCTTTGTACTGTATTTGCTTTACTTTCTATCCTAGTCCTTGCTCTTTTGGATGCACTTTACAACCCAGCACCCACTTCTGAGGAAGAAAGCCTCCTTATTTGCTTCCCTCCCCCTCCTTTCTCCTTCCTTCTAGCCTCTTACTACCTTCAATCTTTTTATAACCATGAATATGTTGCCAATTGCCACCCCAACATCCCCCCTCCCTGAAAAGGTAATATAGGAAGAGACACCCTTTTTCAAGCTATGGCTTGGCACTGCCCAGGCCTTTCTCCCCCCTTTAAAATAGTTACCCAAGGGATTTACTCTTTGTGGGGGCAGAGGAGAGAGACTGGTAAGGAGTGTTTTGTGGATGATTATGTCACCGAGGTATAAAGTCTTCCCAGAGGCCATGACAAGGAAGGAAACTATTTCTCTTTTGCAACTGAGTGTGTTTTTGGTTTCTCTTTCCCCTCCCTGCTAATGGTCCCGTGTTCAATGCCTGGGGCAGGCGGCCTGGTGGCTAGACAGCTGTTCCCAGGGCTCTAGAAAGGGTCAGGCGGTGGCCACGCTTGCAAATCACTTTCTCCATTAAGCACAAGCCTGCTCTCCTAAGGGAGTGAAAAGGGCGCCCCGCCTCGAAGACGTTTATTATCTTCCGAGGTTCAATGTGCCTTCTCCTGAACCAATCTGGGCCATCTCTGGGATCAACGGTTGGAACCTTGGGTTCTTACGTCCTTTCTGGAAGTAGTTTAGTCCTCCTCGAGTTCCACTGAGGTCTTCGCCTCTCCCTTAGGGTACCTTCAAACTTTATTCCAAGTATCTCAGACTAGCCCGTCCTCCGCCCCGCTCTCTCGCAAGTCTGCTTTCCGCAGACAAACCCCTCCCCCCCCCCCCCCCCCCCCTCCCCCACTTTCGCCTCCCCCCCCCACACCCCCCCCCCCCCCCCTTGGCCGTTGGGACCTGGGATGGACCGATCTTGAACTTGTTCGTGCACCTTCCGTACCGTGCGTTCGCAAAAACCCTAAGTGTCCTGCCAATGCTCCCCCCCTTACCCCCGCCCCAGCCCACAGGCCCGCAGAAGTCCCTTCTGCGATTTATTAGTATTATTTTTACTGCTAACCAAACCTGGTGATTAAGACGAGGAACTAACAAAGAGTTTTCCTTCCACCTTAACCTTGCACACAATCCTTTAACAAATTAATTAATCCTAATGAATTAACACTTCATTTATTTAAACGCGCTACAGTCCATGAATTAAATTTTCATGCAGTGATTAAAGGCTGTTAAAATATGCATGATTTCGTTAAAATTTTATAATAAATCAGGGCAATGTGTTACATGACAAGGCAACTATTTCCCAGCCCCTCGGAACGGGCTTTGATTCGTGCGGAGAGGAAGGAGGGGGTTGTTAAGGGAGCGCGCAGTTGCTGGCTCTTCTGGAGACGGAACTCGGCTCAGACCTCTCTTCCTCTTAACTTGCGGCGTGATTGTTCCTTCTTCGGTTTCCAGACCCTTTTCCGAGTCTTACTCACGGAAGGAGAAAGCATCTTCTGCTTCAGGGCGCTAAATAGCGTGGCTAGGGGAGGGGAAGATGGGAAGGGAGGAGGTGCCAGGAGGGGAACACGAGGCAGAGGACTCCACCAAGTGCAACTCCCTGTTTAGGTATGCTCAGTTGGTGTTTAACTAAATCAGCTGCATATTTACCCAAGCAAGCTAAGAGGCTTCAGTTCGGGATCCTGGGCGCTGGCGCTTGGGGGCTTGGGAGCTCTTCCCTGTTGTTCTTTTAATTAGTCCGAATTTGTGTCAGATCGGTAGTTTATTTGGGGGCCGCGGAGAAAAAGGTGAAACTTTTACAAAGATCTGCAGAATCACAGTATCGTGGGTTTTCTTTATATTCCCGGGATCTATAAGTAGGTCCTCCAGGCAACTTGCTCTTCCAGCCTTGAGAGGGGGAGGGATTTCGAGAGGGAATTTCTTCCTTACCCGGGGACCTAAATCACCAATCAAGCTTTTCCATTTTTAATAGGACACCATTCTACACTTTGGCTGCAAAAGCAATTATGGCAGCGTGTACACCGGTAATTAGCAGGCCTTTGCTGATGTAAGGAAGGTCCTCATTAGGACATGGAAATAGTTTTTTATGCGTTCACCCATAGGGCTTTCTTGATGGTAGGTTGGTTTTGTTATACGCAGGGGAAGAGGTTTTTATATATGTATACGTTTAATAACTAAATAGGATACGGTGATTGTTAGTGAACTTTACTTTTTAAAAAATCCCTACACGTATATTGTAGGGTTGTTTTTTTTTTAAATGGTGCTGCCAGTAGTAATACTTTGGGAAAGCTCAGGATATGCTTAAACAGCACTGGATGGTGTTGGGAAGTGGGAAGCACCTAATGGAAGTTACATTTGAATAAAATGGGAACTGGAAAGAGAAAACAGCAGCGGCTTATTCCTATAGATTACTCACGAATCCCCAAATCACTCCTTTTTCCTGAGTCTTGTGTGAGGTGTTAGTAT
>NW_027187263.1:1616604-1622787 GCF_028583685.1 Petaurus breviceps papuanus | reverse complement strand
AAACTAGTGGAAAAGTAGATGCTTTCTCGATGCCTGCCTCACCCTCTTTTTACTGAAACTGCTGGGACATTAAAATAGAGTTACTGCCCAGGCGCTTCCCTAATGAACAAGACCCTCAAAGCTTCCGATTTACTGCGAGGAGTAGGCTGGCGCTTCTCTCCATGAATGCGAATGTTCCCGGCAGGAATACGATGAACAGCGAGTTTTGAGGAGGCATTAAAAATGCACTACCAGAATTGTTAGCTGGCCAGAATGCCGCAAACTTGGGAGCCAGCTTCGGAAAAGGAAGGAGCTACGTAGAAGAGGAGTTGAAAGGGCAGTAGAAATAAAGGGAATTAGGGGTGGGAGGAAGGGCAAGGAGAAATTAAAAGGCTGGATCAGTCTGGAAGGGAAAGCTGAGAGAGCAGGGAAAAGTGAAGTAAAAGCTTTTCCTAGAGAAAGGAATATAGAGAGACATAAAGATGGGGCAGAAGGAGGGAGGAAGAGAGGAGGGAAAGAGAGAGAGAGAGAGAGAGAGAGAGAGAGAGAGAGAGAGAGAGAATATTTGAACTTGACTCCTTTAGCCTGCCCCTCTCTTGCCAAGAGAAAAGTGTCCAAGTAAGGGAGTGTTCCAAAATTTCATCTCCCTCAGGGGAGTTGGCCATGACAAGAATTTCCTCCACTTCCTTCCCTTACTGTAGTGTGTGTGTGTGTGTGTGTGTGTGTGTGTGTGTGTGTGTGTGTGTGAAGTGCTTAAACCTGGGATTAAAAGGAGAAATTTCTTGAGTTTCAAACAAATGTAAGATGGCCGTTTAACTTTTTCATCTTCTGAGGGCTCAACTTTTGTATAAGAAAGTGATTGCATTGAAATAAAATGTGTTGACAAGACTACTACCTTCAGACAAACCTGAGAAACTAGTAAAAGGAAATGGTCTGAGATAACCACCCTAAATCAACTGCAGCATTTGCAGGATTCCATATAATTAGTCACAAAGACTTCACTGTGGTTTCTGTTACCATAGAAGAAACCAAGTTATCTGATTGAGTTTTGTGAGCTTTTTGAATGACAGGAAAACTGTCTAGAAAGGCAGCTTCTGAAGCTCCAAGGCTGAGGGAACATCCTTTTTAAATATTCCTTGTCCCTATCCCACATAATACTGTATGGATACTAGAAAATGAAAGTCAGTTAATAACTCCTTTCAGAAATCAAAGTCCATATTCACATCCATATATTTGTTAGGTAAGAAACTTCCAAACTCTCATGAAACCCTAGAAGGTGGAACATTTTTTAAAAATCCGAGCTGGGCAAAAACTGAAGGTAATCCATGCCCCTGTAATAGAGAAAAAAATCAGCACTGGAGAGTGAACAGCAGCTGTCACTCCAACTGATGAGTGACTGAGAAGATTGGGGGGGGGGGGGAGAAGAGAGCGATACAGACAGGGTGACAATTTGAACCCCCACCCAATCTGACAAGGATTTTTTTTCCCTCTGAGAATGAAAAAGAGGCTGCCAGAGGAAATGTGGCATTTGGCCTGCCACAGGAGAAGAAAATTAATTAATGAGGGAAAGAAATGTGTCTCCAATCCAGCTGATAGACTCCCTGCCCCTAGAGGCAGAAATTCCTTAGAAATCAATAGCTGGTGTTCTTGTTATCCCCCTATTGATAAGATACAAGGCCATGAGATTGTGGGTTATTTTGGTGGTGTTCATTAAAAGGGGATGTTCATTAAAGGGGTGGGGGAGAGGGCTGGAATCTGTGCCCAGTCTGAGACCCCATGCTAGCATAATTAGCACAAGCAGGGGCTATCTGAAGCAGTGCATCAATGTAGCTTGCCCGTGATTGCCAAACCAGTGAAAACAAAGCAGTAAAATATTACTAAGTCATGCCCAGGCCTACTGACCTTTCCTTTCCATCATCTTCCCACCCCCACATATACATATCCCACTTCTCCACACAACTGGAAAAACCTGAGAAGGGTGAGGTAGGGAGAATGAAAAGATTGGCACACAAAGGCAGATTTTTGAACAATAACTTAGCAGCTGGGTGAATCTAGTTCCCATTAAAGATATACCATTCACCTTGCGTCCAGCTTCCAAGTCAGAGGACAGCAATACACACACTTAGGGAAAGAAGGAAAAATCTTATCTGCATTACAGTACCTTTCCCTGTGCTTTTTCTTTTCCTATCAACCAATCAGCAAATATTTATTGAGTGCCTGCTACATACTCAACACTGTCCTAAGTGCTATAGAGGAATAAAAAGAAGTATAAGCTTGAGTTCTTGTACTTGAAGGGCTTACAATCTAATTCAGACAAGTGACAAATGCAGAGAACCTATTAGTCACAACAAATATTAATTAATAATTAATTAACATTTTCATTCAAGGGATTGCCTCCTTATTTGAACAGAGTATCTACACCCCCCATAACTTGTTCACCCCTCCCTCTTGGAGTTTATGAGATTTCCTGGTTAGCCAAACAGAAGTGAAATGAGAGAAAATGAAAGAGACCATAACAAGGGTGAAACAAAGCCACAATCTTCTCATCCCAACTGTTGTCACTCTTCTCTCGAAAATGTTCCTCATGAGTTTATGGTGATTTCTAGACACCTGCTTCCTTCCTGTGTTGACCAGAGATGGAAGCCCAAGTCTTTGCTTCTCTACAGAAAGCTATATTGTTTTTAACTCAGTAGTCTAACATGAGGTTAAAGAGGAGTCAGTGTCCACAAATTCCAGGTTTCTCCATTTGGAACAACTCTTCATCACTTGGTATAGTTCAGATGAAATGAGAGTGGATTTCATTTAAGATTTGGTTGATCTTATACGCTCATAATGATGAATATCATGGAACTTGCTCTCCTCAGCCAAAAATGTTCTGTTTCTATTCCATTCCCCATCGAGATAAAGTTGCATTCAATGATCCCAGGGGGCACCATAATGGATGAAAACACAGCTCCCTCTTGCCCAAGTAATTGAACATGCTTCTCAATTCCCTCTTAGGCTGGAAGGGGAATGGAGAAAAAAGCATGATAACAAAAGTGGACTTTAAAATTTTTTAGCATACGAATGAGCACATTTTAATGATACAAGTGTAAATAGGGGATAAGGCAAAGGGGACAAAAGCCTATCAATGGATATCTGGGGTTGTAGAAATGTGTATATGCTTATGTATGGATTCATCTAGATATAGAACATGAGAGATCCAACTAGGTTTTTTGAAATGATAACAGATTCATTATCTGATCACTGCTTCTCAAAACCAGTCCCTTGCCCTTTCCCTTTAACACTTCGGTCACAGATGTGATAATATCTAGATTGTTATTATCACCCAGGATAAGCATTAGCATCCCTTGAGATCCTATTCACCTAACTGTTGTTTCCCCAGGGATTCATCTGGCCTGGGCCAAAGAACAGGTTGGATAATTAAAAGATGTTTTTGATTGTCTTTGGTCTTAATTTATTGTTATCACTATCATCAATGCTAATAATTAAACATTGGGCCAGGGCCAAGTATTTTTCTAATTTGTTTTAAGCTAATATTCTAATTAGTGTTGTGTTTTTTTGAAAGTAGGTTTGTTCCAGTTTTCTGTTGAAGAAAAAAAAAGCAAGCAGACAGGAATCGGTACAGAAGCAAATAAATTAATTTAAAAGTTATATTTCCAACTGTTTATTCCTTTACTCTGCACTGTTTTCTTGGAGTTCCCACTACAAGAAGGTGGTGTGTGTATGTGCGTTTTGAGGGGGGTAGGGAGGAATTCCCAACTACATACTGTTAAGTATTTTTCCTTTTGATTACTCTGTGCTTCAGATCAGTCACAGCCCGTTTGAAATGTGGGTTTGTACACGGTTAAAGGAGACAAACAATAAAGAAAACGCCCAATTTCACTTCAACAGCCTTTCCCAAGTAGAAAGCACATGCTCCTTCCTTGTGGCTCCTAAGTGGCTGTCACTGGCAGTGCCTGATACAATAATAATCGCAACAAAAGTATGTGGAGGAAATTAAATTATATGGAAATCAATAGCGTCTGACTGCTTCAAACAAATGTCTGTCACTATGATTATTCTCAAGGAGCCCATTTATAATTCTTAAAAGTAACAGGTTCTCACCGAAAAGACACCACCTTCTGCATTTATGTGTTGTTATTTATACTGTATACAAAGGAATGTGCGGGCATAATTTAGCATACAAATGCCCAGCTGTATGCATTGTATAACATCTCGTTAGACACTCAGACATAGATATGTACCTAACTAATGGGTATATGTGTGTTTAGATATGTAAAAATATATTTAAGATAAATAAAAATTCGAACATATCCAGAGATGTGCATCTTCCCCCTTTCTTTTTAAAAAGCATATAAATGATACAGAGAAGAAAATGTTTCCTTTCTGAATCTACAAGTTTGATCTTTATAGGATAGCTGTGGAAAAAGGTGATATGTTTAGTGCGCATGCCTTGCAGCCACAGGTGTAACACCTGCACTGTCCTTCCTGGTGGTCATTATAAGAGCAGCTCCCACGCTCCGGCACCCGCTAGACGTGCAAGTGCGCAAGAAGATGCAACAAGGCACAGGGAGAGGGAGGGAGAGGGAGTGAGTGAGAGGGCGAGAGACAGCCGATGTCTATCAAAGCGGTGGAGCAACAAGCTCTCGCGAGAGATTATCGGGCTCTAGAAACGAGATGTGGGGGCTCAGGTGTAAGAGGAGCGCATCTCATCCCAGCACTAGGATAGAGCAGACAGATAAGTGAGACCGAGAGGCTGGAGGGAGGCACACTGTGCGGTCCTAGGGAGCTCCAAGCTTTAGCAGCAGCAGCAGCAGCAGCTTCAGCAACAACAGCAGCAGCAGCAGCAGCAGCAAAAGCAGCAGCAGCAGCATCAGTAGCAGCAACAGCAACAGCAGCAGCAGCAGTAGCAGCATCCGCCTCCACCACTACAGGAGCTGGTACTGCTTCTTCATCACCATCCCGAACAAGAGGAGAGTATCAAGAACACTTTCCCCCTTACTTTGGGAGTGTTTTTGGATTTACATGCAAAGCCTTCAAGATGATGTCCATGAACAGCAAACAGCCACATTTTGCCATGCATCCCACCCTACCTGAACACAAATACCCCTCTCTACATTCCAGCTCCGAAGCAATACGAAGAGCCTGTCTACCAACTCCACCGGTAAGGGAAACCCCCCCACCCCCACCTCCAGCTGCTGCAAAGCCTTTCCCTCGCTTTCTCTCTCTTTCTCTCCTTCTTCCACTCCCTCTCTCTTTCCTGTATACTGCATGTATGTGTGTGCATTAATAAAAAAACCGCTGCGAGGCACATTTTGACAAGCGGCGCTTAATGTTTTTTTCATGTCTTCCTCTGCAATCATCTGAGCGCCTGTGATCTTTTTTGAAAGTGGTGTTCACACGAGTCTCCGACTTCATCCACTTTCTGTATTAATTTTTATGACTCGGCCTCTGAAAGGAATTTTCTTTATGTGCTCTTGTGTTTGACACAATTCCCCAGCTGAGAGTTACATATCCATTTCTTCTTCTTTTTCCCCCTTCTCCTCTCCCCAACCTTTCTTCCTTCTCCTTTCCCCCCTTTCTTCTCAATGTTTTCATTTTGCCCCTTCTTTGACTTGTTCTCTGTCTTTGCCTCTTCTCCCTCCATCCACTCTTCTTTTTCTCCCCTCTCTATTTTAATTTGCTCCTGTTCTTCCCGTCGCTCTTATTTTAACCCTCTTTTCTTGCTTTCATTCTTTCCCCTTGGCCTACCCTCTGCCCTCTATTATTATTTGGTTGCTTTTTGTTTTGCCTTTTTTGTTTTTTTTTGTTTGGTTTCGTTTATGTTGATTGCAGCTGCAGAGCAATATCTTCGCCAGCCTGGACGAGACTCTGCTGGCCCGGGCCGAGGCTCTGGCGGCCGTGGACATCGCCGTGTCCCAGGGCAAGAGCCACCCCTTCAAGCCCGATGCCACCTACCACACCATGAACAGCGTGCCGTGCACCTCCACCTCCACCGTGCCGCTGGCGCACCATCATCATCACCACCACCACCACCACCAGGCACTCGAACCCGGCGACCTGCTGGACCACATCTCCTCCCCGTCCCTGGCCCTCATGGCCGGCGGCGGGGCCGGCGGCGGGGGCGGCGGCGGCGGCGGGCACGAAGGGGCCGGAGCGGGCGGCGGCGGCGGCGGGGGCGGCGGCGGCGGCGGCGGGCCG
>NW_027187263.1:1582107-1611604 GCF_028583685.1 Petaurus breviceps papuanus | reverse complement strand
GGGGGGAGGAGGCTAGGTTGGGAGGACTGTATGGGAAGGGAGGGGAAATTGACTTGTTCTTGACCAGAGACACTTATAAAAATATCCTGGGGACCAAGGAACAATGTACAAAAACCAACCAACCACCAAAAAACAAACAAACAAAAAAAAACAAAAAAAAAATCTATAGAAATAAAGAAATACTATAAGCAAAAGCAAACGCTTTAGAAATCTAACTCCGGGGATCCTTCCTCTGCGGCTTGATTTCCCTCCCCCAAAGGAAGAGAGTTAATACCGCCACCACAACTACTACCACCGCCCAAATCATAAACACACACATATGCACACAGATGAACTAAATCACAAATTTAAGGAAAAATAATCAGAAGGTGAAACTTGGTGTCTGTGCTAATGCTAATTATTTGGGGTTTTGATTTTATTTTTCTAAGTTTCACCTCCACCCCACCCATTTTGGTTTTGATTCAATGAAATCCTTTTCATGAGGCTTCAGTGATGGTGGTTCTCTGTACCGTGGGTATTTGGGTGGGTCAAGGGCCCTTTGGATGCTACTGCATGGTTATAGAGGGTGACGGTTTTCAGGTGGCTCAGCCTAACCTTGCCAGGTTCTGACTTGGCAAGGGCCGGCCTTGGCAGGGGTTGAATAGAGCTGTTCTGGTGAGATGGGACTCCAGGTCATCTCGTGGAGACTAAGAGGCAGAGAGTATTGGGTCTCAAACACAGATTTTACTCTGGGGGAAAAAAGTTTAAAAAAAATTCCTTCTGCCCTCACATTTAAGATCTAGGAAACAAACCATTTCTTAATAGTTTTCTCTAAGCGAAAGTTACCTCATTGTTGTCCCCTTTTTTCTTTTGTGGGTGTGGTTTGTTTTAAAATATATCTATATATTTATATATTTTTTCTAGCTGTTCAAATATACAGATTGCAACTGTTAGCGGTAGAGGATGACAGAGATGCCCTGCCCACTTTGAGGCCGAGGGACAAGATGCACTCCGATCCTGTAGGTCCCCTTTCCAATTTGCTCGAGAGGTTGAAGAGGATATTGCAATGTTAAAAGTTCCTGATTTCCAGCTATAGGACAGGACATAGTTATTATGAAAGCAACGAAATCAACAATTGAAAGAGGCAATATTTGATGTGGCTGGTTTGTTTCAGAGGGATCTGCATGTTGTTGGGGAGGGGAGGGAAACAATAATTGGATTTCCTTTGGAAAAAAATCGTTTATTGTCGGTAATAAACGTTGGGTAGTGGAAACTTTTTTTATTTGCACTATCAGTCTCCCGAATGAAAAAGAAAAATATGTATAGCATTTCACAGTAATAATGAAGGTACATGGTGAAACTCGGATGGAAAAATTAAGACAGAGAGAGTTAAAGGTGGTTAATTAAATGCCAGCTTTGTAAAGGCACAAGATGCTCTTTGAATCTCCTGATATGTTGGTGTATAGCCATCCTTTACCAAGGATAAAGAATTTCTAAAAACAGAACAAATAAGGGGGAGGGGGTGAGAGAGAACCTGCCATTTAACAAGACTGAAATCATGCACGACCTGAAAGGCACAGAAAGAGCCGTGATTAGGTCTCACTCTGATTACTTATTATTTATTTATTTATTTATTTTGTGTATCATTGTTTGCAGCGCAAACATTCTATGCATTTGAAACTGAGCACTAAATAGACTAGCTTCTGGTAGATCTTTTCGTGGGTGGTGTGATTTCACAGTTTTGCTGCCTGTTTTCACTGAAAACACAACATTCTTGTCACATTCTTGTACTTAGAAAAGAAAAAGGAAGATTATTGTAAATATTTTCTTTAATGCACAAAAAAAGAGAATACAAATTGCAACCACGTGTAGCTCCTGAAATGTCTCACTGATTTATCTACCTGTCCATGTATGTTTGCTGAGCTTTCTCCTTGGTTGTGTCTTTCCTATATTCCTTTTTATTTCTATCAGAAATATTTCTGTAAGCCAAAATACAACAGGGAGATGTGTCCCAGCACACTTACAAATAAAACACAATTGAAAACAGAACAGTTTTATTATTATTGGCTGCATTTTTGTTTCTGATGCAGGGCTGATAAAGTCCAGGTAGAGCCGTTCAACAAATGAGACTTAATTCAACCAAAAAGAGAAAGAAAAAATGAAAGGGGGAAAGGAAAAGAAGGGGGAGGGAAGTGGTGAAAAGATGTATTTTTCTGCCGAATCAGAATTCATTACTTTGAGATAGCTCTTATGTGAAAAGCGGTGCTCTGAATAAAATGAACTATATATTAGCTGCCTGTGTTTCTTGAAGTTTATTTTACCTGCAGAAAATCTTAATTCAATCTACCAATCAAATTGCCTCACTCTCTTTAGTGTTCTGGAAGGCAATATTCACCTGTGAAGTCAGTGTTATGCTTTGATGGTTTGAGGTTTTATATGTTATTTTGGCCTAATTGCACTTCTGATAATGATGTAACTAAATGCTTTATTTTTATTTGGGGGCTAGCAAATATAAAAACCATTAACTGCTCTGTCCTGATACGTTGTAAGACACAATTGTTCATTTGGAAACGTACAGTATGCCACCTACTGCTTCAAGTGATCCAAGACCCTCTGTCTATTTTCTGATGACCTGTGACTAGATCAGATGCCAAATGTACAAAAGTTTCTTAATAGCTGGGATTATTTCTTCTGGAGACATCCTACTTTAGCCAAATCTTTTTAATTTCACCGGTAAATCTGTGAACCAAGACACTTACTTGATGTTCAGAAAAGAATAATACATCAAAAAAAAAAAAAAAAGCTGTGATTTTAAACAATTGTTAATGTTTAAAAAAAAAGCACTAAAGGTATTTTTAAAATAGATCTCTTCCATCAGAAATTGACTTGTTTCTGTTGTTATTGACTTGAAATGTCATCAGAGTTTTTAATAAATGCATTTGTAAAAATATTATTTTATAGAAAAAAGTATGATGGGATTTCATTTTTGGAGAGCCAGGAATGAACAAATAAAAAAGAATTACAAAGGCTGTTTTTTAAATCTGCCCAAAACTGGAATGTTGCAGGCAAACACATTTGTATTATACAATAATGAACAATGTATGTATTGAAAACTTAAGACTCTGTTTTGTATTAAGTAAATCCTTACCAATTATGAAGAAAATACTATGTTAATAAATCAAAATGAAAATATATGATTTGCAGAGTTTCCTATTTTATGTAGTAGGAAACTATGCAAAACATGAATGCTTTGCTTTCTATTAAATGGATGAGTATTTAATGGAAGACTTAAGTTCTTTATTAATATCTCTAATAGGCAATCCTTTGGGGATATGTGTGCTTGTATACACATAAAACTATATGTTACAGGAAAGTGTACAGTGATTTGTCACACTGTAGTAGCTTTGCTTTTCCATGTTTGCAGTTCTAAAAGAGGTTGAAGAGAGGAAGTTTATTCAACTTGAAATCATGGTCCAGTGACTGTGAAAGATTGTAAATAGATGTCTCACAGTCTCTGTAAGAGTGACCCTGAGTAAGCCACAATGACAGGAGAGAAATAGACAAGTGAATTAAAATGAACACCTGATCCTCTCAGGAACTCCAGGATTTGGTGAAGTAAGAAAGGAAAAAGAAAAAGAGTAGGCACCAACTTTGACATAGACTTTATTTTCACTTCCACCCTTTCTTCTTGTTCTCCTTCCTATAGTTTGGTTGTAGGGCGTCTGTCCTTTTCCCCAGCTAGGATCTAAACTGAAGTCCCTCTGACTCAAACTGACTTGTGGAATGTCTGTTTAACACTTGTTCTCTAAATGTTTTCAACTTGGATTATAACGTCACAAAATGAATGCTAAAACCCTTTGCTATGATAGTATTGATTTCCCCCCTCTCATGTGATATTAAGCCTAATTCGGTCTTTTTTTCTCTCAATAAGTTAACTTTCTCGAAGCAGGAGAAAGGAATGTTTAAATAGAAGAGATTTATGTCATGGTGGGCTATCCTCCTCTTCCTCTCAAACCCCATCCTTTCTTTTCCTTTCTTCCCCTTGTAAAACAGATTTGTTGAAAGGTAATTTTTTCTTCCGTGGGGCTGATCTCCAAGCTAATTCGTCTCGTTTGTCGTGTGCATAATTACGTGGGTTTTCTCTCCCCAGCTCATTTCAACATCTCCAGTATAGTTGGCTGGGAAAAGGTGTTTTTATTTAATACGATTATACTATTCACATTGTTATCGCCATAGTATTATTATCACGAGGAAACCCTGCTGTATTTGCTTGATGTTTCGAAGGAGACAAGCTTAATTGATTTTTTAAAAAATAGCAACCGAATTCTGATTCTCGTGGGGATCTCTTCCCACCTGCGAGATAAGTCTATTCTCAATAATTATGTTATTTAATATTTGATAAAATATTCACTCTTGCTGCCGTCTAGGCCCGTTTCACGCGCTCAGTATTTATAAATGGGACTCGCTCCAAAAGAGAGCTCCACTCCTGGAGAGCCCGTATCTAACCACGTGCCCTACAAAAGGATCGCTGCAAATACAATTACAGTGCGGCCTTTAATAATTCATGGCCTGAGATCCTGAAAATTAATAAAATGAACTATAACAAGAGACTAATTAAAAACTTTCCTAATTGTTGTCAAGTCAGCTTGATGGGAGGTGGACAGCAAACCCACCTCCCTTCCCTCGCCAAAAAATTCTGTTGGAGAAAGGAAGACAAGGCTCTGGGAGGCACGAGGTTGGGGCTGGAGAGAGTGCATTTCCTTTGAAAACCTCTAAAATGTATCCTTTGAAAATGTGCAGAGAAAGCACCTCTAATTCCCAGAGTTATTTTTGAGGTGGTCTCTGTGAACCACTGTGGAAGGACAGTCCTTCCCCCTGCTTCCACCCCCACCTCCCACAACTAATAGGAATGTGACAGTCAAGTTCTCAAGTTCTAAGTTGCTTAATTAAAAAACTCTCTGATTATCAGCCTGGGATTGGGGGGAGTAGTTTGGCTTTTTTTTTCCCCCGTGGGGTGGTGTTGGTGTTTGTTTCGTTTCTGCCCTTGTAAAACGCACAGCTGACGGGGTCATCTAATTTCCACCCAAGAACACACACTCTAAAACGAAGTACCTTTCCGGCTCCTCTCCAGAAATCTCCCTTAAGAATCATTTGCCCACAGAGAAAGGACTTTTCACCCTGCTGTCCATTCTTGGTCACAGTGTCCTTGGACTCGTCGGTCTCTCCCACTTCTCCAAGGTAGCGCCGAGGAGCCTGAGCTTCGTTTTCTTCCTCTTAGTTCTTTGTGAGCAGGTCCTGGAGGGGAGGGGGAGAGGGCAACGTCTTACTGCATGCAGTATCTTCTTGGAGGTTTTTTCCTGGGAGTCTACAGACCTAAGACCAAGCCCTAAAGGCTTTCGGCTCGTGACAGCAGCGGCGGAACTTGAATTGGCTCAAGCCGGCTGCCACTCCAACGTGGCTTGGGAGAAGCAGGTGTGAATCGCAAGGCGCGGGGCGCTAGGCGAGATGCCCTGGCTAAGCCCGCTGGGTCTCGGACCCCTCTCTGTCTCAGTAGCTGCCCGAGAGCGTTTGCTAAGGCGCTGAAATAGCAGAGAACCTGTGGAGAACCCGAATGGGTTAATCGCTACCAATGACCCGATTTCCCGGATCGGTGCATGCGGTGGCTGATTTGTGAGAAATGAAATATCAGTGCCCTGGACTTAGAGGGGTAATGATCGATCCCGTTCAGGGGAGATAGTGCAAAGGTAAAGTCAGTCCTCGGAGCGTGCCAGGCTGCTGCCATCTACGGCACATGCGCGGCGTGCACCTTCCGTCTCCTGGTCAAGGTAGTCCCCCGTACACCTCCCGGACACTTCTGGCTTTTTAAGGTGGAGGGTGTTTGAAACGAGGCTCCTCTCGTTTCCCCTGACCCTCTCCAAGTCCTTCTGTTAACATCAGAGTCCATCCCCCGAGAAAAACGAATCGGATATTTTCTTATTGACGATAAATATGATCATCCCCCTTCCCCGTTAGCAAGTTAACAGAAGACCCCCACCCCCACCCCTCGCCCGTCCGCCCCTGACACCGCCTCCAAACTTCCACAGACACAATCCATTTAAAGACAAGAAAGACGCAGGTGATAGAAATCAAAATCTTGTGGGTTGTTTTAGTTGTTGCTTTTGCTATAGTGGCTGTTATTGTTGATATGTGTGTGTGTGTGTGTGTGTATGTTTGTGTGTGTGCGCGCCCGCGCGCCCGCACGCTTGCGTGAGTGCGTGTGTTTAAGGTTGAAACCGCGGGGCCAAGTTTGGAAAGTTTTATCTTGTCCGTGAATAAAGTACTTAGATTGGGGGCAGAGGGTTGTGCAAGGAAGTGTAAAACAGAAGCCCTGGTATAGACGAGACACTAACGGAGTCATTGTGCAAGGGCCTGCTCTGGTCACAGAACTGAGATAAAAACCTTGTATCTTAAAAAGTTATCTAAGAGAAGTAGGCAAATCTAAGATCAGGAAACCCATCCATTGGCTCCTGATAAGGCAAAGAGACTTCCGTAACCAACCTGGAGTGATTTGAATGTCCGTGATGGGATGGGGTGGAGAATGGGTCTTGGATTCAGAGGAAAGTCTTTTTTTTTTTTTTCTATGCCCTTTATTTTTAGGTTTTGTTTCCTTTAGATAGTGGCACTTTGACACAACGTTTAATCTTTCATGGTGGGGGGGTGGGGAGGAGAGGGGAAAAGAGAGGGAGAGAGAGAGAGAGAGAGAGAGAGAGAGATTTTTTAAGGTCATTTTGTAAACCAGTTTACAAACAAAAGTTTGTTTGGTAACTCTAATTATCACACTAAATCTCCGCCTGGCTTCAGTTCAGCATAATGTATACAAACTTTTGTACACATGGATCAGAATAAAACAAAGTGTTGACAATATCCAGCCGTGGAAATTCACTTACACCAGAGTTTTTTTTTTTTCACTGAAGTGTTGACAATAAACATTTAATGAAGGCAGAGACTTGAATGTCTCCAGACAGTGTCAGAATACTTTAAACAGACCATTAGCATGGCTTCTTGTACTTCAAACACAGCACACTATACCATAACATTATAAAAAATACAAAGTATGAAACAAATAATCTGTTTATACAGAGATATCTTAAGTGGTTTGCACTAGTTCTGACATCTCCTGTACTTAGAAAGAGAAACTTACTCATTTCAGATTACTCGCGCTTAAAAATGTTAAATACAGTTAATGCAATATTAATCGCCCTTTGGTGATATAAAATGCAATATTTTCAGGCAGCTATCGAGCTTTTCTAGAGGAAGAGCTGATGAAAAGAGTCACAGCTGAATAGTGGAGAGAAAAAAGCTCTGTATTTATTGCTTTTGTTTGGCTTTTGGCTACAGAGACAGGAACATTCTAATGGGGTAAGGACATTTATTTTATCTGCAATCTATTGCTGCTAGAGCAGGAGTGGCAGATGGGGTTTGGTGCTATATTCACAGAGTAATTTAGAGCAAATCCTAATAACTAATAATGATTTATGTTAATTCCGATCACTTATGTGACTTTATTAAAGCAGTGTGATAAAACAAGAAAAAGGGAGAGAGACAAGAAGCTGCGAGACTGAGGTGTAAATCCAATTGTCCTATACTTTGAGAAATCTTAAGTGGGCGTTATGAATTATAAGGGAGAATGCAGACTTTTTTTCCCCTTAAAAGCAGGTAGGAATAACTTGAAATAGGAAATCGGAGGGTCGTTGTGTCCCCCCTTCTCTCCAACCTTGGAGTTTCCTGAAAATGGATGTAAATACCGCGGACTGTGAAACCTTAAAAGATGAGTAACTTTCATCTGTATTTAAGAGAAATCAGATTTTCATTATTTCAGTTGCTTGTATCCAACCAAGCAGTATTTGCAGTGAGCTTCATTGTGTGTGTGTGTGTGTGTGTGTGTGTGTGTGTATTTTCTTCCCCATAAAGTGTAATAATAGCCAGAGGTTTCATATGAACTCTAAGTTTTCTCTGAAAAACACAGGAGCATTTCCCCAAAACTTTCATAGCGTTATATTCAAAAGTTTTCTTACTGGGTACTTAAATGTATTTTCTCTTCTTCACCTGCAATTTCTGCCTGAAGACAATTCCTCTCTCAAGTTTTTTGTTTGCTTGCTTAAAATTATTATTATTTTCCTGCCTAAAGGTTTGTAGGAACTGCATATATAAATGAGTCGCCTAAAATGCCTTACTCCTTTTACATCTCCTTATAAAGGTAACAATGACTCAAACTACACCAGGATTACTAGTATTTCTGAAAAAAGAAAGGATTTAGAGCAGAGTAATTTTCTAATTCGGTGTAGTTTAGTGGATAGGCTGGGCTAGGTTAATCTTGTCTAGGCTAGAACCGGATTGTGCGACTCCATAGTATATTGAAAGGGAGGGTGATCTTTGCTTTTGACCATTTATTTTTTCCGTTACCTTGATGCGTTTTTTTTGCCTCAGGGCTATACAGTTCGAAAGTAAGGCAACATCAAAGCTCCTTATTAATACAGTTTTCGTGAAATCAGAGGAATCTACCTTAAAGGTTTAATCAGGCGGAACATCATTTATTTGCTAAGCAAACAGTCGGAATAAAGTTCAAAAGATGGAGAGCAGGTTACTCGCAGCAGACTAAAGAGAGAGGAAGGTGGGACCTCGATTTTAAGCTTCAATCAAAACGCTGAAATGGATTAAATAAGCCTTAAGTGGGGTGCAAGCTTTGATTTTTAAATCATCACGCTAATCTCCAAAGAACAGATAGGAATGACATACAAACGGGATGTTTTCTCCGCCTTTCAGAATTACTGTCTACAAGTTTCGATTTTTTTTCCCCAGGACTTTTTCAAAACTTTAGTCTTCAAAACTATTTATAGTAGAGTTACCTCTTCTGCAAAAGCTAGTGATGTATTTGGCGTCTAAAAACTGGTGTTTTGGGGGAGGAGGGGGTGTTATTTCTTTATCTTTTCTTAGGAGTTTCTATTGTAAAAAACAAACAAACAAACACGTTTTGAAGTAAAAAAAAACGACTCTTCAGGATCAAAGTCGGGTTTTTAAAAAATGTTTTGCAATGCTTCTATCTGCAACTGTACCAGCTGGTTGATGCTTTACAGAAAGTCTAACTTCCTCTGTTGCTTTTCTTGGTTCTAGAGGACTTTAAGCAAGATAAAGCACGAAACTCAGGTTCACAATTCACTCCTGGCATTTACTAGCCGTTGGTATGGGAGCTTGTATTTCTGTATGTACATGCATATACGTATACAAACATATGTAAGCACATTTTTGATGAGTGTAACTGAGCCCTTTTTAAAAACTTTATTTGGGCTCTGCCCCTGTGTTTCTCAGCACTAGGAGCAACTCCCTTAAAATTGAAGAGTGATGCATTATTGAAAGACTATATCAAACAGCTCTGGGGTGCAGCCTTTTCTATGTTGGACTCTAGATGAAGTCTGACTGTCTGACTGCACATAAGCCTCTAATATGTTAATGGCCGTAGGGGATGCCTAAGGTACCATCTCAAGCTGCTTCGCACACCATATGTCAGGCCGTTAGCCACATGGATCTATTAATCAAAAAGGGGGAGAGAGGGAGGGAGGGACGGAGAAGGAGAGGGAGAGAGAGAGAGAGAGAGAGAGAGAGAGAGAGCTTTTAATACCTCACCCTTCGAATTTCTTTCTTTCATTAAAAATGCGAAGATATAAAAACCATAGATTTTAAAACCCTAGACAAACAATTCTGTCAAGTTAAATACTCTTTTTATACATTTCCACATAATGAAGATACAATTTTATCTCTAGTTCTTTTAAAGAAAAGCAAGGAATTTTACTTCCAAGGGTCTCTATTAGTGTTTCTTTATTGTTGAACTTTTATATGAAAGATTATCTTTGTGCCAAAAGCAAGTGCATGTGTGATGTACATGGTGTTTGTATGTGTATGTGTTTGGGGTGGGTGACAATTTGGGAGAACCAATTTTCAAGGGAAGAAATGGGGAAAGAAGAATTGCAAGAATTGTGGTGTGTAAAGGAAAGAGAATTCTCAAGGTCTTGCAAGAAATACCCTAGCCTCAGATCCTTCCTTTAGTGTGTGTGTGTGTGTGTGTGTGTGTGTGTGTGTGTATGACACTATGGTTTTCATCACTTCCAGGTCCTCAGATAATTTTATATCTTTCTCCTTTAAATTGACTCTGTGATAAAGAAAACATAGAATCCAAAGAATAACAAAATGCATTGAATTCACTTGGGATAGCATATATACCACTTGCTCTGTAAAGGAAATACTTTATTCTGAAAGGAGAGAACATCTCTTGCCCCTGAATGATTAACATAGTTTTTAAAGGTACAACTCTATCTGTTGAGTTTTAGGAGCATGAATAGTTAGAAAGCTTGAACAACCTCAAGTTATTTGAAGTTAATTATACATTCAATATGGAAGCAGGGGCAAAATACTTTCTTGAAATGGTAAATATGCTTAAAATTATAGGCATACAAATTCAGAGGACCCAAATGTATACATGTATATAGAGGATCTCAGAAAATATATATAAAATTGAATCACACATGGATATATAATCACAAACTAGAAAAATAGAGAATAAGAATAGAGAAAATTTAACATCACAAGTAAATTGAGGATGAAAGGAAAAATAATAATTTCCTTTTTGGCTTTTAATGTTTAAAATTTACATTTTATAGATGATTTATAAAGGATTATTTGGAGCATAACCATGAAAGTGTCTTAAAAGATTAAGTTATAAGAAAGATACACAGAAATAGTTTACATGATATAGAACAAATAAAAGTTTAAAGGCTCTTGTTATTTGATACCCCAAGTGCCTATAGTTTGTGAAACTGTATGTTACATTCACACTATGTTTATCTCTCTCACCCTTTTCTTCTCCCAACCCAGACACATGCTTCTTACTATGGGCATACATATATGTACATAATGACCAAGGAAAGAAATGAGTAAAATTACCTACTTAAGTACCTTAGAAATATATGAAAAAATGAAAACATAAGAAAAGATTGTGTGAAAAGATCCAAGAATAAAACACAACAGAGTGGTACATAGAATATGAGAGAAACTCTTATATTAGATATGTACATTTCATATAATCTTTGAACTGTAAGTTGACTTCTAATAAATTATCTATTTAATATAGATATCTATATTTCTCTTATATTATTAAGTGACTTATTAGTTCAGAGCAAAAAGTTAAGAGGAACAGCTATCTTTTCAAAATTAAAAAGAAAGTTTCAAGTTTGTCTGGAGTTTGTCTGGAAAAGACTGATACCTTATAGAACCTATATGTCCGTATATGTGTGTCTGTAAGTATAATTTTATTAAATTCAGTCAAGGGGTAAATACCAGGAGTCTTAAAGCCATACATTATATCAGGGAGGAGATAAATAAATGTGTTGCAACATTATAATCTTGAATTTCTAGGCATAAAAAAGCACTGATTGCCTTTAAATTTTGGTACACTCAATGAACCATCATTTCTTTCCTTTTAGTTAAAAGATAGCTCATATATCTGTCGCTTTAGGTTTCCAAAGACTCGTAACTTAATTCCTTCAGGCTATTCATCAGCACAGTAATTAAACTAGCAAATGGATGTAAATAAAGTGAAATTGGTTTCATGACAGATGAGGCGAAGAGGCCTCTGACATGAAGCAAGGCAGGACAATAATGATTTCTGCAGCATCAGGCTATAGAAGGAACCCCATCTGGATTTATTAGGTGCTGCAAGTGATTTGCTGGAAGCGGGCAAGACAGGAGGACTCACTTTAATTTGACAGAAATTTTGCATCCTAAAGAGTCTGTGGAAATGTAAATCCTAGAAGGTAGTTGAGCCAAATTGTAAACATATGTATTGTTCCAATGCAAGTACTTGCTATTATTCATTGTAAAACCCAAACTCCTGAAATTAAAAATACTAACTACAAGGGCATTAATTATACAACTTTCCTCAATATTAGGCAGCAATGAAATGATTAACATATTATTAATTCTACAGTATTGTTTAGGTTACTCAATTATAGGCTTCATATTCACTTACTGAAACAACCATCTATGAATTACAATGATTTTTTAAAAAAATGTCAAAATGAAAACAAAGGCTCCTTTCTATTTTGTATATGTGTCTCTCTGTGTGTGATGATAGAGAGGGTGGGAGAGAAAACCCTGTGGGGTGGAATGGGGTGAAGGGGGCAGGGTTAAATTACTTTGATATTTGTTTTGTCTTTGCTAGTTATTCCTGAAGACAAATACAAACTGGGTTGTAGACATGATAGCACTTGTTTGCCTCTAGCATTTTGGACTTATCTGTCCAGAAAGCAAGTTTTTATCTGCAAAAGAAAAGGCTTTTGAAGTTCTCTTTCAGACAAATGCCTTCAAAAATCAAATGAAGATTTCTAGGGACAAGAAGAAATGAGTCTAATAAATGAGGGGGTCCAGATGTGACACTGAGTCTCTGGCTGGGGGTGTGGGGGTGGAGGAAGGAGAAAGAGAGACAAGCCTGGTTTCAACAAGACTCAAGTCAAATTTGACTCACCACTTCCACAACAGGATGGATGTAATATACAGAATAAATAAAAGGAGAGTTTTCTCAGCGGGGGAAGATTAGTCTCTTTCTCCCTGAAAAGATGAGAAAAGAACTGCTTTTTGTTTAAATGTACTTTCAATTATTTAAGCTCTTCTTCGTGATTAGCAAGTGAAAGTAACATTACAAAGTGAGGGAGAGTGGAGAAAAAAAAATCTAGGTAAGGCCAGTAGATTTCAGGACCCAGGCCAGCTCCCTGTGGCTATACATCCTCAAACCAGGATATTCAACCCAGTTAGTTCTATATAAAAGTGAGGATGGAAAAACTCGAGGAGGGGGAAGGTGAAATTGATCAATGTATCAGTGAAATTTCATAGTCACAGAGGCAAAGACACTTATTATTTCACCATGGGTTCGTATCTTCGAGTTTGGGGCTGGGAGTGGGAAGAGCACTAAATGTCTCAGTCCTTCAAAGCTATGACAAAAAGATGCTTTAAATGAAAATTGTGGAAGACAAAATGACAAAGAAATGTATCTGAGACATAGTCTTTTTGCAATTGTATGGCTTAAAAATGCCATCATCCACCCATGGCCTGCTTTCCTGTGGGTAACTTTTAGAATACTAAGGGATCTGTATTTATAGTGGAACTCAGTTGTTCTCTCAGAGTCTGCTTTTTAAATATAAAAATAGCCTAATTATTTTAAAGTTATTTTAAAATCAGAAGACATAGCCCAGCCTTTTAATTAGAATACTGTATGAATTAGAGGTAGCATATGGAGGAGAATGTCAAGAAGAGGGTGCCAGGGGCAGATCCTTGGAAATCTGTATTCATTTCTGTCTCTTATTTGTTCAGTAATCTCTACCATCATAACTAAATCTTGAAGCACTGATGTAGTTCGAGTTGTTGTTGACTCAACGTCAAAATTCAATCACTGGGGGTTTTGCATCAGCCGGGCTACTTATTTGTCTAATAAATCCGTCATTTTGTAAGAAAAATATTTGAGCAGCCGTACTTGACCTCTTGGTATCCACAAGTCACATTTATTTCTACCAGTTTACAAATGCAAAATCGAGATGATCATCTAATGCTTGGAGGAACTGTGTTGATTTCTGATTGGATTTTAGATGGAAATGTCTATTTTAAATACCTTGTGATTAAATTGTACATATAATAGAATTCATGCATTTAAAACTGGTTCCTGCTTTGAAACTTAAAAGCCTGGATTGCTTTTCACACATACCAATGCCAAATTAAAACAAACAACAAACAAAAACCTAGGTCATCTCCTAGTGTAAGACTTTATTAAAGCCACAACTCTACTGCAAAAGTTATTCTTTCCTAGAAATAGTTCTTCCATTCACTGATGTTAGATAAAGAAGCACTTAAAAGTTCCAAGCTTTCTAAGTACAGCATTCACTGGAAAATTCATTGTTGATATTTTCAATCTCACTGCTACAATGACAGACATATTGCCAATGTGTGTCTAAAGAATGAGTTAAGGAAAATGACGCCCAAATCAGAAAGTTGATGATTTAAAACCTCATTAGGCTACCTATTTGATTGGATTGCTTTTACTTCTCAATTTACTCCCCAGACAAGAGGATTAGGTCACTGCTTGATGCCTCTATCCTCCAGTATAAACTAAAAGGACCCTTGTAAAAATTCAGAATCTTTCTGGACACTTTGGGAAGGGCAAATCATTCATTAGAGACCCATTCTATGCTGTGTTGGAAGAAATAAAACATGATAGTTCTCTATTTTTTGTATTCACAGTGCACAAACACTTTTGAGTTTATAATACCACATTAAAGCTGCACTGAAGTGCCTTTTCCTTCAAAAAGAGAAGTGAAAGATCAGCACCAAACTAATGGGAAAAAATCATTTTTGACAATTTGGAATGATGGCTAGGCATGTCTGGACGTCTTACATCAAGGAAAAGCTGAGATCTTAAAGTAACTCATGCAACTTGCACTGCTTAGTGATTCAATTCTTTTGGGGGGAATCTTGGACTTATCATCCTTTGGAAGTAATGGGATGGAAGTGGGGATCAGGTACTGGTGGAATGTGATCTCAGAGAAGAGATTGGTAAAATTTCTGAAGCTGAGAATTATCTGTGAAAGTTAACATATAGAGTGATATATCCTAAAATCATAGAACAAGCTCAGGCTCCTTTAATTTTAAGATAAGAAAACTCATATCAAGAAATGTTAAATGCATTGTCCCAGGTCATACAGGTAGTAAGTAGGAGAGCTAAGATTGGAATCCAATTAATTTAACTGCACTCCAAAGTTTTTTGTGTTACACTATAGTTAGTAGCTGGGCAAAGGTAGAAAATGTATGTATGTTTTCTTTAGTTTCCTCTAACTTAATCTGTCTCTTATATGAATTTAGTGGTTTGGCATTCAAAACCTAGTGCCAAGCTTAGATGTTATTTACTCTAGCTTAGCTTAGAGCAATCTCGCTTCAACATACTCCTCCTTAGCTTATTCTTCTCAAATCATCTCTCACCCTTAGTATTTTATCCTTCTCTTTGGGGATGATTTTTCTGTGCTTACCCTTAGTCCTATCCTAGAGTTTTCTCTCATTTTCAGAACCTGGATTTCTGGATGATGGAAGTTGAGCTGCCCAAATTTCAGGGAAGTGAGTATTAGCATACAGGAGACCAAGTAATGTGGTAGCAGGCACTCCACTGCCATGTCATCTCCCCAAGGCTGAGAGAGTAGAGATGCAAAAACCCTAGTGTGAAATATGGACTTACTCTTCTTCAGGTCTTCTGAAGAGTAGAGGGAGGGCGGTTGGGGGAAAGAGGAGTAAAAATAGTGTTACTTAGGAACCCCTTGGTTCTTGCTGTCCAGCAAGGACTTGGACTGAGGTGCAGAGTTGTACTCCTTAGTGGAACTGGGTTCAAGAGTCTCTGAAAGAAGAACTACCCCCTACATGGATTGAAGGAGTTCAATTTCTAACATTTTGCTCAGAATGTTATATGACTTTCTGAATAATTTTATTCTTTCACTTCCTTACATCTAAATCCCATGTCCAAAACTCTTTAGTGTTTAGCCATCAGGGCTCCATTTCACTAAGAATAATGATTGGGCTCTAGAGAAAGTTTGTGGCTTTACTCATTCTCATACTACTAATTCCTGAACTTTCTTCCAACTCTCTTCACCCATATATACTTAGCTTCCCTTTTCCAATCCTTAATCCTCAAAACTGTTCTGCTGAGAATTATAGTTCACTCATGGGACATAGGGGTGGGATATTTACAATGTATTTAATAAAAGATTACAGGAACATTCATGCAAAATTGTAAAGACCTACCCTTCCTCTTCCCACTTAGAATAGTACAGGATTGTGGAAACACACTTTTATAGCCTTTCTCCCTATTCAGCAAAAAAGGACACAAGGGATCTCTCAAAGTACATATAGGCGAGGAGGTAGCATATTTTAATGGAAAACAGACTGCATCTGAAAGTCAGAGGACCTAAGTTAAAATCCCATATCTGATGCTTGCTACCTGAGTGAGGCACTTCATTGATTTGGATTTCAGTTTTCTCATCTGTAAAATGAGGCTATCAGATTAGATGACTTCTGAGGTCCCTTCCAACTCTAGTGCTATGATAAAATGACTTGTGGATAAGGAAAATGAGGCCTACAGAAATGATATGTCTAAGGTCATACAGGTGGTTTAGCAAAAAGAAACCCTGAACCCCAAATTTCTTACTCTAGCTTTTAAAGTATTCTTGTGTGGCATACATAAAGAGTACTTTGTTGGAAATTGAGTGTAGGTACAAGAAAGTAAAAGAAGAAAGTTATTCAGTAAGACTTATAATCTATCAGAATGACATAGTAAGTTAGTGTGATTTATCTGTGTTCTACAACCCCTACCCAGTCTTGTGAAGAGATCTTGCTGGATGGTCCTGGACTTTCTCTTCTAATTCTTTACTTAATCTTAAGGCATGTAGGCTAACTCAGAAAACTGTTTTTGGTGGTTGGGGATAGTTGGGAATAAATTTGATTAAAGCAATTTTTAAAACATTACAAAATGTTCTCCCTCTTCTCTTGGCTTTTCAATTATTCTTTTAACTTGACCTAACTTAAGAGTTTCCTTTTGCATCCTGTATCAAAGCACCAATCAACAAGTATTTATAGCGTACCTGTTATATGTGAGACACTTGGTTTGATATGGTAGCCTTTGTTGGAGATAGCAAAGATTGGAAATGGGAAAAGAGGTGAGTGCTAGAAGATCCCCCCCCTTTGCAGTGTCCAGGATGTTTTTATTTGATCACCATAATTCTAGAACAACATGGCATTAGATATCATTGCTCAGAAAGCCCAATCCATGTATGCAAAAGTGCTGGGACAAGGGTAGTTCCTTTTGAAATTGGCTTTCGGCAGCTTTGAGTAGTTGCCAGTGTGAACTTTTTAATGAGAAGAATACCAGAGGAGAAAGGAGGAAATGTTCCAGCAGATTGAAAATATTAATGTTAGCTTGTGGAAATAGATGTAATAGGCTGCAGTTATTAACAACTTATAAAAGCTTAAATCAATATAAATTAATTTAATTATGATTTGTAATTGCATTATGCATGATCAATTTGAAACACTACATTAAAGATAATTAGAGCTGGGTGCCAGTCACTCATCACTCCTCTAATAGCTTAATGAAAAGGAATGTCATGTACCACCTTTGGGTTGAACCTGTAAATTAGGATAAATGCTTATTTTCCAATAAAAAGTGTGGTAAAATAATTGTACTTTTAATAGACATTTTTATGACTCAATTGTAAATTTGTAATGGATTTTTGTATTTTTTTTATTATTATTTTTCCATGAACTTAGTTAAGTATTTATTAGGGTTGATTAAGCTGTTGGAATGTTTCAGCATCAGACCTCAAGGATTTGAATGAAGACTAACTTTTATGTAAAAATATCATGCTGTCCTCGGGAAGCTTGTGCCAAGAGGTCACTGCAGATGGAGGTCCTAACTTAGCATAATGGGTTTAACATTTCCATGACATCATCAGGGAATCTGAAAGGAGTCTAAGGATAATCAGAGTGGTCATTCAGAAGAACAGTAAATATTTTATGAGGATATATAGAAGACAGGAAAGATGGTCAGAAAGGTGAATCTATGCTCCTTAGTGCTCTGTGAAGGAGGCTTTTCAGTTACTATCAGTGTTGAAAGAGCCACTGCATATTCTTGTATTAATAAGACATAGCTTGACTCTATGAACAGAACCAAAATTAGTTTTTCATTTATCCAGGCTAATTTTTATTTCCTGAACTCTACATTTTGGTGAACTTTATGTGTGAATCTTGGAATATGAATATAAGAAGAGAAGTTTATTCATTATCTCCCTCAATGCTTTATAACGCAACTTGCTGATCACCTTGTTGTTTCTAGTTTTGAAATAAAAGTATGTTTACTATTAAGTTGACAACAACTGAAATAAACTGGTACATATTCTAAAAGATATCAGGATTATGACTTGGATGAATGGAGTAAGTTATATTTATGTATGCATTCTATTTTCTTACCCTTTGGTAAACAATTGACTTAGTGGTTTCAATATATTTCTTGGTGGGACATTAATTTTGGCACTTTTTCCAAATATTGTAATGAATTTTTATTGGGAAAATGCCAGTTGCTAACTCTTGGAACTCTCCTCTTTTAGTTTATAGGGTCTTTGTGTTTCTAAAAACTAAGTAAGACATTAAACAATGGTGAAAATTTTTATAATTTTGATATTCAAAAAGTTATCCTTTTTCAGTGCTCCAATGTTTGCAAAAATCTAATGCCATTGCTTCTCACCCCTGATGTTGAGATTCTGAGGTTTGCTTGTCCGTTTCACTAAACTTTGCTAATGTATACAGTATTAACAGCTCGAATTATATGGTTTCAATATAATAACATTAAAGTTGTAGAGGGTTTTTTTAAATAAAAGAATAAGTACTTATGTCAGAACTTCCAATTGGAATGAGCATTGTTTTCCCTTAAATTTAACTTTCCTCTTATTATAAAACATCATATTTATGACATTGGAAATCAAAGTCCTAGTTTTCTTTTCTTCACTGTAACGGAGATTTAAAGAAATAAATGCAGAAAAGAGTTAGGAATTTAAAGTTATTTTAAATATTTAAATATTGACCAAAATTATTAAAGTTTGATTTTCTAGGCTCTCAAAATTATGTTGTGCCCTGACCTCTGGAGCTTCAGCAACATGCTGGAAATAACCTAAATGTTCTATTCTCAGCTCAAACTGAACATGTAAAAATTAAAATCATCATCCCCCCCCCCCATCAGTTACTTTCCCTGTATTCCTTACTTTTGTAAATGATAACCCCATTCTCTTAATCATAGAAATTCAAATTTTGCATACTTTTTCTTCATTACACTCTCTCCAGCTGCACCCAGTTGCCAAGAACCATCTTTTTTTTTTAAACCTCTCTGAAGACTCTCACATTCATACCTTGTGTTCCTACTGATACTATCCTCATTTAAATGTTCTTTACCTTTCATCTGGGAGTATTACAGTCACCTTTTAAATGGGTCTCCTCCCTCAGGCTCTCCTTCTAATCTATTCTACACACTGCCTTCAGATTATTTCTCCTAAAGCATCACTCCAAGTATGTCACTCTCCTACTCAAACATCTACAAGTGTTTCTCACTGACCTGTTGACTTAAAGCCAAACTTTAAAGTCTGGCATTCGAGGCTTTTCACAGTCTGACACCAATTTCTTTTTCCAATAGCCTTATCTTCTGCTTCATACACCACACACACACACACACACACACACATACACACCACACACACACACATACACACACATACACACACATACACACACATACACACACACATACACACCACACACATACACACCACACACACATACACACACACCACACACACACACACACACCACACACACACACACACCACACATACACACACACACACACGTTTTTCCTTAGTTCCTATAATGTATACTTGTCTTCTTCTCCTTCTACCAAACTAGACAGGTTGTTTTCTGTTTCCCAAGCATATACACTTGTCTTTCCTTCCTGCCTTATGCCTTTTCTAATACTTTTTCACTCCCCCTCAAATGCCCCATGCTCCACATAGAAATGTGAATCATTCTATCCTTTAATCACTAACTAAAGTTCCATCTCTTTCTTGAAGTCTTTCCAACAAGAAATAATTGCTTTCTCTGAATTTCTCGAGTACAGTGCTTTGCATTATATACTTCTTGCCATTTTATCTTTTTCTACATTTTATCCCTCTATCTTCTTGCAGTGCCTAGCAAAGTGCCTTGCACATAGAAGATGCTGAATAATTTTTTGCTGAAAGAAAGAATGAATGAATGAACAATACTTTCCCCAATGCCCTTGCTGAAACAAAGTAAATACGACAGTCTTCTCCCATTTTATATTCTCTCCTGCTCTGATGATTTTATATTCAGAAGGACAAATGGCAACATTGACCTTTTCAAACCTGAGTTATTCTCCTCTTTATATTTATATCTTATAATTATATTGTGCCGATGAGAATTCAGTCCCCACTGAGTTTTTGCTTTAAAACAATTTAAAGTAAGTTAATATTACAAATGTTATAATTGCATTTTCTTTATTTATGGGAGCATGATTTGAACAATTATAATTTGTCATTATATTTGATTATGAATTGATTTCATAACTAAAAACCTAATGAACTTTACTCAGAAAGTCTGGCATTGCTGCTGCTAAGGAAAGCCCTCAAATATACCTTCTCCCTTGCTCCCTTTTATAAAAATTTCTGTTCTTGAAATTTGGTCTATTTGTCAGATTCTAATTCAAGTCAATCTCTGCTTGATTTATGTCTTCTTTCTCCCCTATGCAGCCACTGAATATTGCAATGTAAAGGTTTCCAGCAAGTGGACTAGTCAAAAGTCAAATAAATCATTTCTTTATAAGACTCAGATTTGAAAGCTTCAGTTAGAAGGTTTTGCTTCTTGGCAAAGGAACTCAGCAAATTTTGCTGCCTGACACATTTTATAACTCTTTGGAGCAGGTATGTCACTACACATGACAGTACCCTTTCCTTCCTTCATCTACCCCATCCACCTTTGGTGCCATCCTATGCAGTAGGGCATTTCAAGAATGCTTTTTGATGGAAAGCAACTAATTGTTCTTGATTGAGCCTATCATCTACTTGGCGTATCATATGCTACGGTGTCATTTTACAGAACACCGGCACCTATCAGTTTTCAGTAAGTAAAAATAGCCTTGAGTAGCTGTCCTTTAAATGGCTCTCCCCAGTGCATCACTTAACATAAGGTGAGGTTTACTGTGTCTGTTGTCACATCATGAAACAAACAAATCTCACTCTGGTTTAAAAAGTGGGGGAGAGATTATTATCAGTTGTACTTTTTATTGCTATTGCTGTATTTAGGATGTAATTTCTGCTGTTCTGAGGGATTTTTTAAAATATGGAAATGCACAGTGTTTCAGATCAAGTCATTTTTGTATTAAATAGTCTAACCAGAAAAAAATAAAAGGAACAGAACTAGTCTATAGCCCTTCCACAAAATGTCATGAACAGGAGCCACAGCTACCAAATATTTTGTTTAATCTAAATCAAGGTTTTCTTCATTATTTGAGCTATGCTGTGCATTGTAGAGGCCAAACAAAGAGAATATAGAAAAAAAGAAAGAAAGAAAGAAAACGAAAAAGCCCTCAAAGCTACATCTCTACAATAAAATGTAGAAACATTAAAAAAATTGGATTAGGAAATAGATGAATATAATGACCTTCCTTACTCTCAATCATATGCTGCCAGCTAAGTGTTTGAGTCTGAAAAATTGCACTAATGAAGCTATTTGAAGGCTTTTGTGGACAACTGCTTCCTCTTTGAAGATTAAATGAATGATGTTGATGTGATTAATCTTAGTACAGGGAGTGATGCAGCAGCCAGAAAATACCTTGGTGATTTTCATAATTAAACTGAATCAACATTTCAAAGAAATGCCAGTGTTATCACTTGTATATTAGAATTATATTCATTAGACAGAAGAAACAAATAATTTGAGCAAACAAGATTTTCCTTTCGGTGTACTGAGACTTCTGTCATGTCTCAGAGTATATGACTATAAATCATTGTTACTGTTTAATTTTAGTCTGCCTTTTTAGTTGTTGTTGTGTTTGTTAATGATTCATAGCAGTTTTCTTGTTCCTTATTTTTTTCTTACTTTTAGGCCTATGATTTTTCTCCTTTTCCAAACCCTAACTTCAAACCAGTGACTTTATGATGAAATCCTTATCTGTAAGATGGGGATGAAAAAAACCTACCAGTCCCACAGGGCTGTGTGTAACAAAGCACCTGCAATTTCTAAAGTACATTATAACTTTGAGCTCTTGCTATTATTATCTTTCATTTGTATCAGATGGCTACATTAGGTAGTATTCTTAGCCTTGATACATTTGTGTTTTTAATAAAGCATCATTTCAAGCATCTTTAGTTTTCTGACAGGCTATAAAAATGTGACTATTGACATCTTTGTTTGTATGTGTTGTGTCTGTCAGTGAGAAGTTATTGTCACATTTTATTTATTTACTATTAAAATTTTTTAAAAATTAATCAAGAGCTTTGGTTCCTTTTACTTGGGACACACAAGGAGAGCAATCTGGCAGTGGGACAGATTTCTGAGTGCTTGGTAGCCTAGTTAATCCGAGGAAGAAATCATGTACTCCATTTCCAAACTGAGGAACTAGAGGAAATTGCTTTTGTAGACCAACTGGAAACAGTCTTTCTACCATCTTAATGGAAGTACAAGTGAAGTCCAAGGGTTAATGATTGGTGCATCAATAGAAATCCAGTGTATGGCTTGTTCTATCACCACTTCAAATTATTTTAAAGGTTTCTGGGTGACTTTTGGTAACCCTGATATTTGCAGTGTTCTTTTAGCTATTGAACAATCTTTCCTTTCCTAGTTGTTTAATAGAAAAAGAGGAATGTCTTCTTTAACTTAGTGGATAAAGAACTGGTGTTTCTGTTCAGGGAGCCCAATTTTAGTTCAACTTATAATCTTCAGTGAAATGAGTTTTGGCTGCTGTCTCCAAGTCACTCATGGTTGGAAAGTCACAGACACAAGCTATTTTGCCTTAGCCTTAGAGGAGAAGAAAATGCTATAGTGATAAGATGCAAGGTTTTTCTATGACAAGTAGCTCTGGAACAAAACTTCTCGCAATATTAAATGCCAATGTGATTGAAGATGCCTGTGTGTACACATGCACTGCTAGAAGGGATTGGCTAAAACATCATCTCACAACCTGGAACCTGTTGGGATTCTTTAGGTATTTGTCTTCACGAGCATGCCTGTGATGCCAGACAGTCACCCCATACCTAGAAGTTGCCAGTTAACCATGACAACAGATGAAAAATGAGACCTAGCTCACCATGTGCAGGACCATGGGATGCTCACTTGAAACAGCCTTTACAGTACACTCAGGCTACCCAAATCAAATCAGAACTGTTAAGGTATGAGAAACTCAATTTTACAACACATCATTTCTCTTTCTCGCTAAGCATCTCATCAACTGCAACAGCAGCAATCTAGAGCAAGAAAAGTATAATTGGGAACCACAGAAGGCTGGGATGAAGCATTGGTAATGACTAACTGAGAGCAGTTACTCTATCACAGCACATTTTATGTGTTGATCTTCAGAGGAGGATGGAGAGGCCAAGATGAGAGGGTCTATTGGGAAAGAGGCTACCTCACTACACAGAAATGAATAGGTACAGCTCAGCCTTTGCAAAAGTGAGTGGGGTCATCTATCCCTTCCCACCTCAAAATTCTGTTCTTCAGTGAAAATTCTCTGCTCCCCTTCAACATGAAAAGTAAATGTCTGCCCATGTATTCTTGGTTTGCTTAAATTCAGCAACATATCAAGGTTACATGAGCATAGTCATCAGTCCCAAAACATGGTACCTGACCTCCTGATTCATAATTATCTTCCCTCTCTCCATGGGCTACAAAACAGAAGAGACTATAGGCAAAGCCCCACACATGGTGTCTCATGCATTGTGCTGTTATACTTCAGGAGTGATAAGATTTATTTTTTTGGGGGGGGAAGGGGAGTATGCTATCTTTCAATTTTTTGCCTTAAGATCTATATTTTCAGTTTTATCAGTGTTCAAATTTGAAGGAAGACAATTATTTCATCTGTTAAATCTATACCTTGGGGTCTTTGAACTTTACAATTTGACAGTAAGGTGGAAGAAGTGAACTGGTTCAGCACTGATTAGAGAACCATTCCTTAAAGGGCCTTGCTACTAGTTGTTTATTTTAATCTATATATCATCATGTAGTGGCAGACCTTGTAGGGGCTTTTTTTTTTACAAAAATCAAGAATTCAGTAGGCAAACTGAGGAACAGTGTAGACACTGTGTGTGTGTATGTGTGCATGTATTGCTATTAAACCAGTAAGTAAATTATCAAGCCAATTATGTCTATACATGTCTGTTCATGTTATCTAGTCCAAATGTCTCTATTTTTGCTTGAAATTTCCTAAGTATGTTTCTTTCAGTTTCTCTGTATCATCTGTATCTACATCTATATCTGTACCTATAACCTATATACTTTTCATAAGAAGTTTCTTCACCAGTATCTTCCTTCACCAATGAAAAATCATAAGCCTGGAAGCCATACCTCAGGACTCATGAATGATTTAGCAATCACTGATCTAGGATATTATTTGTCATCTATTATAGAGGGGAAAAGATTTTGGGGATCTGATCTGACCAAGTAGAGACAATTCAGCCTAGAGTTGGATAGGAAAAGAACTGGAATTGGGATGTGAGTGGTTTTGTGTATAAGTGTTTGTGTTTGGGTGTATTGGAGAGAGTAGCAGTCATGGAGAGAAAATGGGTCTTAATTTGGAAAGGGAAGAGGTAAGGAGGGAAGAAAAGGGGAGGGATGAAAAGTATGCTTAGAAAATGGTCCTTCCCTCATTCAATAAAGATAGAACATCATATTACTCAAGACTCCCCCTGTCTGGAAGGTTTTGCATTTATCTAAGGGAAGCCCTTCAGGAGACCCCCCACAAGTGTAATTTACCAGAGTTGTCTGCTGTCCAGTTCCATAGAGCAGAGGGCGGAAAAAGATAATTGCTCAATAAATCATTCCTACCAAGTAACATTTTTTTTCTGGAACACTTTAAGAAGTTGGAAGCAACTGGGAGGTTATGAAATTGCTCCCTGTTCTGCATCCAATATTCTGGTGATGTTCTTGAGTTTCTGAGCTACCCTCCTAGCCCCTGTATCTTAGGTTCACCATTAGCAAGTCCAACCTTCAATGCTTTCTTCCTCTTTATTCTGTTTCTTGCTAGGTGCTTCTATGTGTGAGCATTTTCTCTGTGAAGATTCAGATCATTTCTATTTAACACACCCCTCCAACTTCCCCCAAATCTGTCCTTTTTCTGTTGGGTTACATTTCACTGCATTTAGAATGGAGTTGCTTGAAGAAGGGTCTTTGGGAAAAAATAATTTATGTTGAAAAATGTATGACGCTTTATCATCCACAACTTTGGACAGACACGAGCATCTTGGATTAATCTTTCATTAGTACAAATAGTAATCCATCTATGACTTAGCACCTTAATCCTAGGGAGTTCTCTGAGACTCAGAGAAGTTCAATAAATCATCTAGAGTCACACAGCTAGTAAGTGTAGAGATGATTTTTAACCTAGGTCTTCCTGATTCCAAGTCAATTACTCTAGCTATACTGCTCTGTCTGTATGTTTAGGCAGTCACAGATGCACATCAATTCAAGGTTCATGTTGAGATTAATAGGTAACTGTAGTGAATAAAGATGAAAAAGTTTAACACATGGTCAAATGGGTGGAAAGTGTTTATAGGAAACTTCCACGCCTAGCTATTATCTCCTTCCATTCTTTCCTCCAGATGAGTTTCCCATTGATTGAACTTTTCTTGTTACCTTTTCCCTCTTATTTATTTCAGTTGTTAAAGAAAAAAATAGGAGGTGATGTAGTATGTATTCTCTGTCTCTAGGGTCCTTCCCTTTCACTGGAAGGTGAAGGCTCCTCTTAGAATCTCAATTTAAGAAGGGTACCCAGGACAGTTATCCCTTCATTTCCCACAAGGCTGCCCACCTCTGGATTTTTCTGGACTTCTCCATCATTCCAGGCACCTTCTTTCATTTTTCAAGTTCATTTTGTGTGTTGTCTTTCCCATTAGAATGTAAAGCTCCTTGAGGGTAGGGACTTTCTTTTTGCATCTATTTGTATCAACAGTGCTTAGTACCCTGCCTGGTGTATAATAAGACCAATAAATATTTGTTAACTGAGTGAATGAATGTAGCTATTCAGCATATCCCTTGTCCATATTGTAGATTAGTAAAACATGTACACATGGTTGGTGTTTTATAAGCCCATCTTATGGTGAGTCAGAACTTGTACCTATAAAAGTGCACTTATAAAAGACATAAAAGTCTTTCATTATTTGTTCCAATTCCTCATAAGAAACTTATTTTCCAGTACTTCCCATCACACATCCATTCTAGTTAGACTTATTGCTTTCCCATGAATACACTATGCTCATTCCCACCGTTGTGCCTTTACACACATAAGTTCCTCTTAATTGAAATATCAACCTGCCTCTCTTCTGTCTCCTCTCTACTTATTCTTCAAACCAAGCTCAATTCTTGACTCCTCAATGAACTCTCCCTTTAGTTCCTAGAGCCCTCATTCATTTCCCTCTGACTCTAGTCTGTAACAAGTCCTTAATTATAGGTTCCCTTATATAGCATGCTAATTGTTTCATGAATATCTTTTTTTTTATCTTCTCAACTAGATTTTAAACTTGGGGATAGAAATCATGTTTTACAGTTCTCTGTCATCTACAGAAACTTCCTAAAAGTGTTGAGCATCTAGTAAATATTCAATAAATGCTTTCTTATTGATGTTTTATTATGTAGAGAAATCATTTCTGGAGTACCAAATAGTATAGGAAATTCACCATCAATGCTATTTTGAAAGTCACTTTTTATCACTTTCATTGTACACAAGGCTGGGCCTTCTGTTCACCCATTACAGGAGATTGACAAAAATAGGACTCCAAGTTCACAGACTGAATGATCCAGTTTTTTCAAAGAGCTCTTGACCTTAAACAAAAGCAAGAAGTTATAGGATGACTCTTTCCTGTAGAGACTTATAACATCTTTATCAATGTCAGGCACCAATCTTTTCATTTGGGGATCAATAGTGACTTCCTGCATCAACCCAGGGTCCAACTTGTTTGTTGAATTTGATTAATTATAAACTTTAAAAAATTGTAAACATCAACTTATTTTTTATTTCATTTTTGTTCTCTCTTCTTGTTTCCAAAGGGGGGAAAAAGATTTCAAACTGAGGCAATGAGGATGGAAATGGAAGTAGTGAAAACTAAACATTGATGTCTGACAATACTTATTTCACTTTTGAGGTTTTTATATATTTAGGTCTATTTGTTGATTACAAAAGAAAGATATAGATAAGTAGTCAAGAAGTATTCTGTTCTGCACTGTCATTTGAAATGTTAAAATAAAAGCTAAAAAACCATATCTAGTCTATGATGCAATAGAGACAGAATGATGCCCCACTTGACTGACTGAAATTATTTTAGAGATTTCAATACCTAGCATACACCCAAGTCCTACTCTGAATGTCTTATTGTGACACAGAGGTGAGCCAGGCTCTGTAGGTTATACAAGTAGAACATGAGCTGTGGTAAGCCAGAAAGGCTTCGAGGACAGGAAAGGCAATGGATTATATGTCTAATATGTATAGAGTCAGCTAGACAACTCAAGAGCTAGAGGGCTGGACTTGGAGTCAAGAAGACCTCAGTTTAAATCTGGCCTCAGACATGTTCTCTATATGTGATCCTGGGCAAGTAATTTTGTCTGCCTCAGTTTCCTCTATAAGATGGGGATGAGAATAGCACCTGTCTCCCAGGATAAAATGACATAACATTTGTAAAGCATTTTACAAAGCCATGAATGCTATGATGATGATAATGACCCACCTTGTTAAGTGCTAAGTTTGAAGGAGTTTATTACCACAAGGTTGACCGCCAAGTTATCATGAATTCCACTCTCCCTCCAAAAGCACAAAACCTAACGACCCAAAAAACCTCATGGAGAATATGTACCATGTCATGGAGCTGTTGAACTCTTCATTGGTGGAGGAAGTAGCCAATACAATGAAACCACAGGTCTTCAAAGTACTAAAATGTCAATGTTTTAGGATCCCAGTCTTGATCTTTGAATAACATTTCTTTGAGCATAAATGTGGAATGGTGATGGTGCTTTTATCCTGTAAGGGATATAGTTGAAATATAGCTATGCTACCTTAAGATGCACTAGAAACAGATATTTCTTGCATCAACAGGTCTTTCTCTTGTCTTGGATCCATATGTAGTTGTGTACTTAGGGAAACTTGCTTCTATGAGGCAAGAGTTACAAATGAATAGCTCACATAATCAGAATAATCCTCACTCACTCTTTAACAAAACATTTTTTATTGCCATGTTGGATTTTCACACCACTTACATATCCCAGTATATCCCTGTAGTTCACATTTTCATACTGCTTTGTAGGTTACACAGCACCACCAGCCTTATTAGATGAGGACTATCAGATTTGATATTCACATTTTCCAGGAGAGAATGGTTGAGAATTGAGGTTGTACTGCAAATCCTGAATATGCTGAGGTCACAAGAACCTCTTCCAATGTGAAAAGGGGAATAATTGAATTCATGATCTGATTTGAGCATCATAATATTCCTGTGGAGTGTGTAAGGCAAGTCATTGCTCACCTATGCTCATCCAATTGAGGGAAACTAAGAATGAGGATAAACAAATTTAAATAGACTGTTGAACTTAATTCTCTTCCTGGTAAGGAGCATTCCAGGTTCAGGTGGAAGATTTCATAAGGTACTTTACATGTCTTTAGAATTGGCAGGGCTGTGAATTGACAATACAGCTCAGAAAAATGATACTAGCCAGGCAAAGTATGTATGTATTCATATGTGTGTATGTATGTGTGTGTGTGTGTGTGTGAGAGAGAGAGAGAGAGACACACACAGAGATAGAGAGAGACAGAGACAGAGAGAGAAGGAGAGAGAGACACAAAGAAAGTGTGTAGGCAAAGGAAAGGGTCTTGGGGGATTGGGGTAATGGAACAGAATTACTGTGAGGAAGATCTCATGCCATGCTCCTGTACTCTAACCTACACTTCCAACTGAGCACTCCACCTCCTGCCCTGGGCTACTGTTTGGTGAGACTTTATCTCTTCTAACTCAACTCAGAACTATACTGCTGCTGTTTCTCAGTCATCTTCATGCAGTGACATCATGTCCCTTTGCTTTCCCCTCCAATTCCACCTATAACTCTGGAAATAATGACAAATTAACACTACCATTCTGCATAAGGACTTATCAATCAGTTAGTACGGCTTCACACAGTCACCTTGACTTTCCAGGCCAAAACACTCTTCTCTGGAGAGTTGTTAAAAAAAGGGTTTACCTTTTTTTTTAAATAAATTTTTAATATTTATTTTTAATTTATGGAATAAACAAGCATTTTTATAACATACTATGATTTTTTAAAAAGATGATCACACATGAAACTGCAAATCTATTTTGTAAAACTTACTATTCTTTTAAATATATAATAAAGTTATCACATAAATTTTTTCCCTTTTTTCTTCTCTTCCCTTCCTCCTCAACCCTGGAGATGGCTACCATTAAATACACATGCACATATGTATATACATGTAAAATTATTCTATACATCTATTTATTACCTCTTTCTCTGGCTGCAGATAGTCTTTCTTCATATTTCTTTTATGATTTATTCGTTTATTTATAATAGTCAAAATGACTTATTCACTAACTTTCTCCCTTCCTTCCTTTCTTCCTTCCTTCCTTCCTTCCTTCCT
>NW_027187263.1:1474903-1581707 GCF_028583685.1 Petaurus breviceps papuanus | reverse complement strand
CATGGATTCGACTGGACCACAAAAGGTCCCTTAATGATTGTATTTTGAGTCCCCCTGGCTTACAGTCAATGTCAATGGTAATTGTTTCTCTTTGGAACAGCAATCCTGAGGTTCTTCCCCTCTCAACTTGATTTTTTTTCTTCTTTTCTAATTAAAGGTGCCATCCCTCGACTCACTTCTTAAAGAGGCCTATTTACTGAATAGGCGTTACCTCACTCTAAGTGAGTATGTGAAAAGGCCAGTGTTCTAATTGGAAAAGACCTTAGCCTAAAAGGGCCAGAGTCTCCCATTGCATCCTGGGTTATCTCCAGTAATCCGGATGAATATCTGGTCACTGGATCCAGATGGCTCTGGAGAAGAAAGTGAGTTTGGTGACCTTACACAATCCTTCTGTACTGAAATCAAAGCCAACTGCAAGTCAGGTCATTATTTCCCTGATGCCATGGTCTTCTTCGAAAATGAAGGACAAACACAGCAACAGTCTTTCCTCTCTACCTCCCTTCCTCTCTTTTTTCTTCTTTCTTCATTTATATTAAACTTTAAGGTCTGCAAAACGCTTTACAAATATTTTCTCATTTTATTCTCACAATAGCTCCAATAGTAGGTGCTATTCCTGCCCCAATTTACAAATGAAGAAACTGAGTCAGACAGAGGTTAAATGACTTGACCAGAGTTGCATAGCCAGTGTCTGAAGCAGGATTTGAACTCAGGTCTTCCTGAACACTTCTAGCACGGTTCACCTTGCCACCTACCTGTATCTGAATTCGTATTGCCAACACTTAGCACCATGCTTTCTATATCATAAGCATTTAATATGTGTTTTTAAATTCATTTATAACAATTAGCCCTGTCTGACAATAGAATAGGTTTTTTAGGGAGGTGGTGAGTTTTATCTCACTGGAGGCCTTTGGGAGTCTGGATGACCACTTCTTGGATATGTCTTAGGGGTGTTCCTGCTTTGATATAGTGTGGACTAGATCAGGGGTGGAGAACCTGTGGCCTCAAGGCAACATGTGACCTTGGGTGTGGCATTTCCATTGAATTCAAGTTTTACAGAACAAATCCTTTTATCAAGAGGATTTGTTCTGTGAAATTTGGATTTAGTCAAAGAGCTGCGAAGTTGCAGGTTTACCACCCATGGACTAGATGCTCATTAAGGATCCCTCCAACTCTGACGTTTTGTTACTCTATGCATCCAGGGTGGCACATGGCTATCTCCTCTGTAAATTTAGAAAATTCATCATTGCTACCCCATCTTCAGTAATTTTTTTTGCAATCTCTTATGTAAATTATCATTTGGATAATAAAAAATGAAGCTTTGGTTACTGCTGTATATTTTATGTTTGTGTTTGATAAGTTGATTTATTCCTTAAAACTTTTTATGCATAGATAAAGGGGGAGGGAAGAATGTGTGAATTTATATAATGCCTACTGTGTGCCAGGAGAAGGAAGGAGGCTGTCTAACAGAAAGGTTTGATTTATTATGGTCTAAGAATTTTTCATTCAATGGGATGACCCATTAAAAAGAAATGCCATTTTTAATTATGCAGTCTAGCAAAATATATCTAAAATATGTTGCAATTCAAATGACCTTTGCCATAGAACCCTCAAATGGTCTAGATTTTTACATAACTCCAATCAGACCCAGATATCTAGTGTTGGTAACTGTGTAGCTCAGACCTTCCTCTTATTTCTTTTTCAGAACACATGTATCAACATAGCCCTCTATTGAAGCTGCTTCTAGAGGTCACACAACCAATTCGGCTTCCTGTCTCTCTTTCCCAGCTCAACCTTATTCCCTGACCTAAATACATTTCTGCTGGACTTCAAGATTCAGAACATCTGTCTACAACCTTTTGCGGAGCCTCTCTAGAGGCCTAGTTTTACTTTTTTTATTGTATATTTCTGATGACAGAGGAAGCCAAGAACACACCGAGTTTCTTTACATGTGTCAGATTGCTTTACTGTTAGTGATAATAATTTATGCCTTCATGACCAGTCTCTCTGCATGTTCCTAATCCGTATCATCACCTAGTATATCCAGGAATGGTGGAATAGTTTGTCTGGGGGAAAAACTCAGTTTCCTTCACAAATCCATATATAGTGTAGATTTCTATGTAAGTCTTTTTTTTTTTGGGGGGGGGGATTATATTCTTTTTCCATATCACTAGATTGAAAGTCAGAATACTTTCTAGAACTATTTACCCATATTCATACAACTTATTGAAAATGTGAAAATAAAGGCAACAAAGGTAATATAAAAGGCTGGATATACCTGAGTTCTTTAAGGTTTGCAAATAACTTTAGGTAATATAATCATTGGATCTTCATGATAGTCTTGTGAGATAAATAGGAACAGGTCCTCTTATTAATTTTACTGATAAGGAAATGGAGACATTCAGTCAAGATTATGCAGCCAGTAAATCTCAGAAGGGATATCTAGGTGGCAAAAGTCAATAATGCTGGACCTGGAGTCAGATCTGAGTTCAGATACTTATCAGCTAAGTGACCCTGGGTAAGTCACTCAACCCTGCTTATCTCAGTTTCCTCATTTATAACATGAGCTGGAGAAGGAAATGCCAAACCATTCCAGTATCTTTGCCAAGAAAACCCCCAAATGGGGTCATGAAGAGTCAGCCATGACTACAAATGACCCAACAACAACCATAGCAAATGTAAGGGGAGGAATCTGAAACCATGACACTCTTAATTCTTGAGTCCAGCTCATGCTCCTCCATACTATGATCCAAGGTGAAGACAACACGAGCGAATTGGTTAAGCTTTTCTATGGCATTGCATATTGACAAAATCCACAGGATCATATCACAGATTCAGAGCTGGAAGGGAATTGGAAACCCGTCTAGTTCAACCTTTTCACTTTATAAATAGGGAAACCGAGGCCCATTTCTTCTGAACTTGAGTGACTTTTCTGAGGTCACACAAGTGTAGCTTGATTGATAATATTAAGCACAACATTTTAAATCAAGACACATTGGGTTATTCCTATTATTTATACAGATAACCAAATTGTCATTTCCCTAAAATCCCTCCAGAGTATAATAGTTCTGAATCAGAATTCTTTCTGCTGTACTTGCTGTTTAGTCAGCTGAGCCCTGCCCTTTCTCCCTTTTTTTCTGCAAGAAAACAAACTTGGGAGAATGAAGGAATCCTAGGAAGTCTAATGGGAACTATCGGGATCAGCACCATCTGGTTTTGAGCATGGGGATGAAAATCAAAACCCCTGAGTGTGAAAAGGAGTTGGTGTATACTAAGACGCGCTTAATCAAAGCAGAGCCAGTTACAATTCCCCTGAAAAACTAGAATCCAAAGAGCAAGAGACATCTGATGTGACTTTTTGAAGGCCTGCTCAAAGATTTACGGTAAAGCAAAGCCCATTGGGAATGGAAAAGAGGGGAAAGAATCAAACAAGGATATGCCGCATTAGTTAAAGGCTTTAGGGAAAGGATGCGGGCAGCTAAAAGCAGAATGGGTTAATGCTAACAAAGGGGTTTACAGAGCTTAAGGACTTTCATGAATACAGTGTATCAAGGGATAAAGAGGCACCAGAGGTAAAATAGGCTATGTATGTAGGTCCATGAAATTAATAATGATTCTAAGATGGCTGGTGTATTGAGCTCAGGGAAATGCAGCAGGACCTAGCAGGTAGGAAAATGGACTGTCATTTAAGTAAGATGGATTCTATTGCTACATCCACTACTAATTGTCTTTATGACAAGGCAAAGGCAACTTACCTCTTTTGAGGCTCAGTTTTTCCAACTGTAAAATGAGACAATGTCTACCTACTTCCTTCCCCCCCACCGTTCTGATTCCAAGGATCAGTGAAATCGAGAACAGAGTGCTTTGAGCTCTTTGGCCAAAAGGTGCTATTTAAATGCAAATCCATCTGTTAAAGGCATCTTTCCTTGTATCAGGAAAGAAACATGATCATTAGGAAGTAAAGAAGATCGTGAAATAAATAGGGGTAAACAAAAGGCAAAAGGAGAAGTGTTAATTAATCATTAAGCAGTCTGATGTGAATGATAATTTCTAAAATAACAAAATGAGACTCATCTAGGGGAAAATGAAAATGGATCCGTCAAAAGTGGGTATTTTAGGAATGGGTTTAACAATTGTGTTGTATATGTTTGCTTCTTTTCATCTGTTGTCTGAAATAAATTCCTTATTTATTTTTGCTATTCTTTGGATAATCTGGAATTCATTGGGATGTGACGCTGTTCACTCAAAAAGAGCTTTGAGTATCAGCTCCATCCTTCCTATGGTTTTCATGGAGGATCCTAGAGAATCTAAGAATTAGAGAGCTAGAAGGTCTGACTAGGCTCCTGTCTCCAAGAAGGACTAGCTTCAGTCATCCTGGTAAGGTAAGTGCCCAGCTTAACTTTCAGGAAGGAGATTTCTGAAGAGCTGGTTTAAGTAGGTTTGCTTCCAAACTCAGCAGCTCAGACATTGAGCCTGGTCTCTCTCACCTCTACTATTAGGAATGATTTGACCCTAGAATAGGACAAAGTATGCCACAAAGTCTGCCTCTCCACAAAATTCCACTTTCCCTAATTGAGAACTAAAGGAAACTTTCATAAGTCCTTCCCTCCCCAAAACAAGACCCACACACAAGGTCCAGGACAGATGCATGCATCCCCATTTCACCATCAAAAGCCATTGGTAGGAAAGAATGAACACCTAGCTTTGTATCTAACAGGCACTCAAGTGATTGCTGAAAGAATGAATAATCCTTCAGTGATCTCATTTGTGGACATTTATTATTCTATTCAATTGAAATATGAATCAGTTGTAACTGAACAGAACTTGGTGCACAAAGTCTTTAACCAAGATGTTCTTCAGGGTCAAGTTGCCTTGGCTCATAACAGTCCCTGACTCATTCATATAATACAGGATGGGCTGAATAAAAAAAAATGTTGTGGGTATAGAACCTGGATCTTTTTTTAACTTCTTTTGCACAACTCCTGGCATACAGTGTATCCAGAATTGTGTGTGTGTGTGTGTGTGTGTGTGTGATGTGATCAAAGAAGTAACACTTAATAAGGACTAGGTCACAAGATCATAGTATGCTCAGGATGGAGGAGGGACCTTCGAGGTTATCTAAGCCAACCCTCTCATTTTACAGATGAAGACATTGAGCCCAGAGAAATGAAATTATTTGCCCAAGATCACCTGTCTAGTAAGCAGTAGGGCTTTCAACATAAGTCCGATGTCTTCAGATTCAGTGTTTTTTCTATTATATACTTAGATATGATAAACTACAAAATCTAGAGGAGAATGGCCTGACTATGGATAGGGGTGGCAAACAAATGAATTAAGTACCAGTGATCATAAAACCTTTCATTTTATATAGTAGTTTATAGGTACAAGTTATAGGTATAAATTGTCTGCCTTTTAAGGAAGAAATATACCAAGAAACATACAGAAATGTTTCTAGGATAGATTATAAATTTGTTAGAGAAGGGGTTTAGGATCTTATTTCAAAGCTTTTGTATGTGAGATTATTTATTTGAATTATTTCACTTGATTCTCCCTATTGCCCCTTAAGATGGGTAGTGCAAGTATCATCATCTCCATTTTGCAGATGAAGAAACTGAGGTCCATAGTGGTTAACTGATTTGTCTAATCTCACTCAACTAGAAAGTGCCAGTGCCCGAATTGATTTCCATAATTTGTGACTCTAAATTTGGTGCACTTTCTCCCACATTTTGCTGCTCCTATGTTCATTTATTATACATTATACATTCATTATACAATGGTATAATAAATATAATTCAAGTAGGTACAGATGCAAGCTTCAAGAAATTGATTCTGAAGCTTAGTATATTGAATATTAGTCAGACTTTAGTTAGGTACTATTAATATATCTGTCTTATATACCATATGGTGAGGGTTCCAGAATGAGCATAGTATAGGTCTAAAGAAGGATTAGAGAATATCAGTGCATGATAAAAACTTAAGTTTATAGAGAGCACTGGAAGGGACCTTATACAATATCTAGTACAATTCCCTCATTTCATGATGAGGAAACTGAGACCAAGAGAAGTTTTGTGATGAGAAGCTATGTGACTTGCCTAAGATCACACAAATAATAAGTGCCAGAGCTGAGATTTGAACACAGGTCCTTGAGTTCAAATTGAATATTTTAACTTGCTATACAATGCTGCATCTCTATTGCATCCTTTTTGAAAGTGATCATAGGCTTAGAAAATATGACTTGTTACAAGACAGGAAAATAATTAAAGTTATTTAGCCTAAAACAATTCTGAGTGGCTAATATAACAAAAAAGAAATTGTTGGATGTTGGAGGGGATGTGGGAAAACTGTGATACTAATGCATGGTTGGTGGAGTTGCGAATTGATCCAACCCTTCTGGAGAGCAATTTGGAAGTAGGTCTAAAGGGCTATAAGGCCTTTGATCTAGCAATACCCTTGCTAGGTCTATATCCCCAAAACATACCCCCCCCAAAGGGGAAAAGGATCTATTTGTCCAAAAATATTTATAGTAGCTCTTTTTGTGGTGGCTAAGATTTGAAAATCAAAGGGATGCCCATCAATTGGGGAATGGCTAAATAAGCTTTGGTATATAATTGTAATGAATTATTATTGTGCTATAGGAAACGACAAGCAGAAGGGCGGCTAGGTGGCACAGTGAGTAAGAGTGCTGGCCCCAGAGTCAGGAGGACCGAAGACTGGGATCAGTTCCGGCCTCAGATACTTAACACCCACACCCACACAAAAAACTGGCCGTGTAACCCTGGGCAAGTTACTTAACCCCAATTGCTTTAAAAAAAAAAAGAAAGAAATGACAAGCAGGATGATTTAAGAAAAACTTGGAAAGACTTACATGAACTGATGTAAAGTGAACAGAACCAGGAGAATATGGTACACAATAATAGCAGTATTGCTCAATGAAGAATTGTGAATCACGTAGCTATTCTCCATAATACAATGATCCAAAACAATCCCAAAGGAATAATGATGAACCATGCTATCTGCCTCCCAAGAAAGAACTGATATGGATTGAAAACAGACTAAAGCATACTATTTTTTTCCTTTTTTTTTGGAGGGCAATTGGGGTTAAGTGACTTGCCCAAGGTCACATGGCTAGTTTTTGTGCTAAGTGTCTGAGGCTGCATTTGAACTCAGGTCCTCCTGACTCCAGGGCCAGCACTCTACTCACTGCACCACCTAGCCACCCCTTGAAGCATACTATTTTTAACTTTCATTATTTTTGAGTCTTCTTGTACAAAACAACTAATATGGAAATGTTTTACATAATTGCACATGTATAACCTATATCTGATTGCTTGCCATCTTAAGGAGGGAGAAGAGAATGAAGTGAGAAAGGGATAGAATTTGGAACTCAAAACTTTAAATAAAAATGTTTAAAAATTGGAAAAAAATAACTTATTTAGCCTAGAGAATTATTTTTAAAGTCTGAACCACAAGGTGGTATATAGAATACAGTGACAAATTACATCTTCCTTGAAGGTGGAAAAATGAAATCATTGACATCTGATTAAAAAAAAAAAGTTTCTTCCATCACTGAGAAGCATTGATTCCAGGGGAAAAAAATGTTGAAGAGAAACAAATTAATTATTTGAATTGTGTTGATTTAGTTGATTTAAATCATCTTTTGTTGTTAGATGTTATAATGATTTACAAGATTCTGAGAGGTCCATTTGAGTACCTTCAGAATTTGGGGGATGAAATTGCTGCTAGGAACGTCCACCTAGCTTTGAATAATACACTGTTCACTTAAAGGAATACTTGCTGAGGACTCTGAACAAACTGTATTTATGGAGATGCCTTTGTTTGATCTAAGGTTGTCTGCAGAATTTCTTGCTGAAGGGTTTACAAGTAATGACCAGATTCTGCAAGCACCCATGAATTAGGCAAAGGTGACCTTGCCTTAAAGTATTAATCTAAATCTCTATCTGTGATGAAGTGTTAATGACTTGACTGTTGATTTTGGACCTTGGATTCCTGAATCTTGTGTTTAAGGAAAGGATGCTCACATATCTTCATCCTCTTTAATTCCTTTGCATTTGTACTTACTTGTGAAATGTGCCTGTGGTAGAATAACAAATAGCTGGGGTGGCGAGGTGGTGAGGTGAGTAAAGCTCTGGCCCCAGAGTCAGGAGGACCTGAGTTTGGTTCTGGCCTCAGACACTTAAAACACACACACACACACACACACACACACACACACACACAAACTAGCCATGTAACCTTGGGCAAGTTACTTAACCCCAATTGCCCTCCAAAAGGCAAAAAAGAATAACAAATAGCCTATAGTCTATATTTGGGGAAAATGTGAGTTTGGGGGCAAAGAGTAAGATAATTTTTCTTTTAGGGAAATGAACCAAAAGATAGAAAAAAATAATTTATTATAAAAATACTTAATGTTTCATATTAACTTAATTAAAATGAGTTTAATAATGTTTAATGTTTAGTATTATTAGGCAATATTTGTCAGTACATGCAAAGTTGTTTCAGGACCACATTTTAATAGATAGGTTAAAGCATTGATCACCTACATACTATGTGCTGGGCATTGTACTAATTGTTGGGGAAACAGATACAAGAAGGCAAATTAGTTCTTGCCCCCAAGGGGCTCACATTTAATGGTGGAAGACAACACATAAAAGGGGGGTAGGAAGGGGAGGTGATAGAGGCTAATGTGAATGAGGGGACATGGTGAGAAAATGGCCAGGAAGAATCATGGAGGACTGGTCCTTGATAAGATCTGACAAACGCTCACTGATCAGAGCTAGGGGATCCAGAAGAAGAATTCAAAATTTTGGCAAGGTGAAGGTGAAATGAGAGCACGTGCATAAAGAGAAGACCAGGAGATTTGGAAGCCCAGATCCACACCCATAATACATTTTATAATCAATAGCATAAGAAGCAAGGCATAGCAATCTGGTTGTCCTTTGGTGATCTGTCAGCATTCTTCTCCAAAAGATATTCTATTAGCAAGCCCATGACTTATACTATCTATGAGTATACTTAAATCCTCAAATACATGTACTATCTTAGTGTACATTAATTTTTATTAACTATGGCTCTCTGGTAACTCCTTGGACGTGAGAGAAATGTTTTGTTTTTCCTCTTTATTCTTTGCCACATATGGTAATTTTCTGAATTCATTATTTTTATAGCATGTCATTTAAGTATGAATATTTTAAAAGTTAATTGCAAGGATCCTAAATGTGATAGCTGCGTAAAGCACACTGAAGCAAGTCACACCATTTTAATCAAAGGCAGCATCTGAAGAAAATACTTTTTCTTGCTCATAATGTTCATCAGTCCACATTTCTTAGTCTTGCACAGGCCTTCTGCTAATGGCCACAGCCATACCTTTCTTTCCCTGCCATCAATGGTATCCACAACTCTCCACTCACAATATTCAGATGTGAGAAAATTTAGAGCATGTTTCATTTGTCAAAATCCTTTATGGGTATGGAAATTTGTATTCAGTCATACTGGCTGCAACATAGATTTATCACAAGTTTCATCAGTAACATATTTTTTTAATGGCTGAATTATTCAGATAAATGTGTCAACTCTCCATTCACCTTGTGTGTAGATGTTCATGGTATTTTAGTTAAGATTCTCAGTTGCACTCTACCTATAATTGTTAATTAAACTCAGTGAAAACCTGCGGCTCCTACTAATATGGTATTTGCCTACCATCTATTTCTATCCAGATTTATGATTTAACTACTCAACAGAAGGGCTGAGGAAAATGTTTCTAGTTATGGCTCAAACTAGTTTTAAAATCAGGCAGATGGTACCTTAAATATCATCAAAGGGAGAAGACACAACATGGTATCATAGGAAAGAGTATTGACCAAGGAGTCCAGAAACTTGGCTTCTTACCCTCACTCTGCAAATAGCTGAATGTGTGACCTTGAACAAGTCACTTATATTCCTTTGGGCTCCTGTCTTTTTATGTGTAAAATGGAAGAGTTGGAGCAGAGACTGTCCAACATTCCTTCTTTGAAAGGATCACAGAGTTAGAGCTGGAAGGGAAATCTAGTCTAATCCTTTCATTTAATACATAAAGAAAGATACCCAAAGAAATTGAGTGATTTGCCTTAGGTCTCACAGGTATTAAGTAGCAGAGCCAGAAATTGATATTATGTCTTCTAATCTTCTGACCCTAGGCAGCTAGGTGGTGCAGTGGATGGAGTGCTGGGGCTGGGGTCAAGAGGACCTGAGTTTAACTAATGCTGGAGTTGTGAACTGATCCAACCATTCTGGAGAAAAATTTGGAGCTATGCCCAAAGGGCTATAAAAAAGGGCATACCTTTTGATCCAGCAATACCACTTTTAGGGCTGTATCCCAAAGATATCATAAAAGTGGAGAAAGAACCTGTATGTACAAAAATATTTATAGCAGCTCTTTTTGTGGTGGCAAAGAATTGTAAGTCAAGGGGATGTCCATCAATTGGGGAATGGCTAAAGAAGTCGTGGCATATGAATGTAATGGAATACTATTGTGCTATAAGAAATGAGGAGCAGAAGGACTTCTTAATGACCTGGAAAGACATATAAACTGATGCTGAGTGAGGAGAGCAGAACCAGGAGAACTTTGTACACAAATACAGACACACCTGATCTCTGATGATTAACTTTGATAGACTGGGCTTCTCTCAGCAATGCGAGGTTATAAGACAACTCCAAAAGACTCACGATCTATTCTCATCCAGAGAAAGAACCACACAGTCTGAATGCAGATTAAAGCAAACTACTTACTCTCTCTCTTTTGTGTTTTGTTTTGTTGTGTTCCTTCTTTCTCATTGTTTACTTCATTGGTTATAATCCGTCTTTACAACTTGATTAATGTTTAATGTGAAGGTATTTGAAGAACCCATATTTGATTGTATGCTGCCATAGGGGGGTAGGACAGAATAGAGGGAGGGGAAGAAAATTTGGAACTCAAGGAATCGTAGAACTGAATGCTGTAAACTAAAAGAAAATAAATTTTTTTTTTTTTAAAAAGAAGATCTAAGTTTAAATCTAGCCCCAGACATTTAGTAGTTGTGTAATCCTGGGCTAGTCACAACCCTATTGGCCTCAGTTTCTTCATCTGTGAAATGAACTGGAGAAGAAAATAGCAAACCATTCTAGTATCTTTGCCAAGAAAATCTCAAATGGGGTCACGAAGCATTGGACACTTGCCTCCAAACTACTTTCTACTACACCATTCAGTTTTTTTCCTCCAGATTCTATGTTTAGCAGTTACTGATAACCAATTTAGATTGAATTGACCCTCATTTGGTTTTTCCATCAGGAATATGTTGTCTTTTATGTATAAAGAACACTTTAGCTGCTCTGAGCTGTTGTCTAGTATCAGGTAAACAGTAGGCACTAACTAAATGCTTGTGAGATTGGATTTTTCCTCCCATGATGATAAATTGGTGTGTATTCATCCACAATGTCACTTAGTTTCTCTCGTAACTAATGTAACACATTTTAAAAAGCATAATTCAAGAAAATGCAGCACTTTAAGGACTACATAATGGACACATTCTTTCTTTTGCTCCTGGCAACAGTCCTGTGACATGGGTGCTTTTGCTATACCCATTTTTCAGATGAGATAGCTAAAGTCTTTATTACTAAACCAGGGACTCTACTGAGGAAAAATCTCAGTCAAAAAATTGACTTGCCCTTAGTCACACAGCCAGTAAGAATTTGATTTAGGTAGGTCCGGTGGTCTTAGCACTATGCTATGATCCCTCAGATCATAGCATAGTTGGGGTTCCCTCTGTGAGTCTGAAAAGAACAAAGTGAAGCATCTCACAAATAATGGATTCCACAATTTTGGCCTTATGAGGGGAGGGATCGTAGGATCATAGATTTAGTATTGAGAGGGACCTTACAGGCCATCAAGGTCAACCCTTTTGGTTTACAGATGAGGAAACTGAAAAACAGAGACATCAAGAGACTTGTCAATGGTCACATAACCCTTTAAGTATGTGAGGTGGGTTTTGGACCCAGGTCTCCCTTATTCCATTGAACTCAGCACTCCACTATGCTGACTGGTTGTGGTTCTCTCTGTGGCAATGTAAATAGCTAAGTGTTTCACAATAGAAAAGAAGCTTTCACCTTGTCTTTCTCTGGGGAGAGCTCTTAGTAGCTGACCTAAACAGCTACTGACCATAAGAAAGCTAGCTATTTTTATCATATCAGTCTCATTCAATAAACATTTGTAAAGTGTCTACTATGTGCCAGGCACTGTTCTGGGTACTTGGGACACACAGAAAGGGCATGATGGTTTCTGCCCTCAAAGAGGGCAATCTTATGGGGGAAGAGAACACATTAAAAGAAGCTGAAAAGAGGAAGGAAGGGCAGAGTACTTGATGTAGGGGGCTTGATGAAATCCTGAACCTAGGGTGGGAAATGATGAAGTAAATTCTCTAGGCATTCTCTTTGGTAGAGGATCTGGGAAGAGTTCTCTGGCATCCATCCTCCATCTTTTCAACCAGAGAAAGGGAACTAACTGCCCAAGAGACAAGGAGTTTGGAGGAACTGAGAGTTACAGAGTTGATTTCATCTTGCAGGATAATGAATTTCTGGAGATCATGAAGTCTAGAAGAACAAGCAGGTGGGAAACCATGAGGCAAAATGCCCTGCTGAAGTCTTTGTGAAAGAGTGGGCTAGCTGTCATTTCCAAATAGAGCCTTCATAAATCAGCAGAAAACTATTGGCATGCTAAGGAAAACTGCCCTGTTTTTAGTCACTCTCCCCCCCCCCCCCAATTTACCCAGGAAGTTGAAATCAGGGGGTGCTTGTTAAATAGCCCTTTAAACGTTCATTTTTAAATTCAGTTTCATTCAGGATGCCAGGTTCTAGATACTGATTTGAACATATGGATTGAATGCCACAGTGTAGAGGATTGGGAATGAAGAGGAAGATTCTTGTCTAGCTGGGCTCTGAAGTGGCCATCAGCTGTGCTGAGTCTGAGTGATAGGCATCCTGTAGGTTCTGGTACACTGGGACAGTGCCTGGGTCAGCCACAGGTTTTAATCACTTACCCAGGAGAGAGTGATTGAATGAGTGGAAAGCACCAAGGTTAATTTGTTGATTAAAATTATAATTCTGCATTTACATTTTCAAAGTGCTTTATAATTGCTAATGAGCTTTTCCCTCAAAGCAGGCCTTCAAGGAAGGTCAGTGTAATTGTCCCCATTATACAAATGAGGAAACTGAGACATTTAAATGTTAAGTGACTTGCCCAAGGTCACACAGCAAGGTAGCGGATGGGAAAGCTGAGGTTAGAGCTTAAAACACACACACACACACACACACACACACACACACACTTTAGTGCTAGGCTTGTCATTGGCTCTTCTTCAAATTCAGTTTCTTTCTCCTGAGTTTTTACCCACACATGACTTTGATATGGCCTCAAGAGCCTTTCATAATTTAATCATAACTTGCATTTATATAGAGCTCTACAGTTTACAAAGCCTTTAAAAAAAAGCATGCAGTGGGAAATATATTTGAGAAGAATCTAATGCAATTGGCAGGTAAATTTCTTTTTCTGACAGTTGAGAAGGGTAATCAGAAAGGTAATGCCTTTTTTTTTTTTTTTTAAATTCTGGTGTTTGATTATGTGGAACTATGGATATCCCCATACAAAATTATCCAACAGGGTTTGGATGGATGTTTTCTCTTGTTGTAATAATGAATAATGGTGACAAATGATCATGTTTATATAGCATCTTAAACTTTACAAATCGCTTTTCTGACAACTCAGGATTTAAAGCATGGATTTAGAGTTCAATGAGACTTAGATGTCATCTGGTCCAATTTCATTTTACAGAAAAGGAGCTTGAGGCTCAAACAAGTCGAGTGATTGCCTAAGGTGTTACTTAGCTAATAAGTGTTGAAGCCAGGATCCAAACCTAGTTCTTCTGGCTTTAACTCCTAAACTTAGATTACTTTGCAATTCTTATGCTGCTGGTAGTAATAGAGGAACTGGTCCTGGGTATGGAGTGCCAGCTTTGAATCCTGGTTCTTCCCTTCATAGCCATGGGTAGAAGTGTATACATCAAGTATGGGATTTGGAGTCAGAAGGTCCGAGTTCAAACCTGACCTCAGACACTAACTAGCTGTATGACCCTGGGCAAGTCACTTAACTCTGTTAGTCTCAGTTTCCTCAACTGTAAAATGGGGACCTACCTCCCAAGATTGTTGTATTAAGTGAGATATTTGTTAAGTGCTTGGCACAGGGCCTGGCAAACAGTAAGCATTTATAAACACTTGTTTCATTACCTTTCTCCCCTTTCCTAGGTGACTTTGAACAAATGAGGGAGACTTGGTATTCTCTAAGGTATCAGCCTTTTGTTCTCTCCCTCCCTAAACAATATTTTTCCCCTTTAGTTTTTTCCACTGCCCAGTCATCTGAGAATAGTTATACATGCTCATATCTGATGCTTTTAAAGTTCACAATTAATACCTCTATTCTTTCCCATATATATTGATTCAGTTTGAAAACCTTCTCCTTATCAGTTTCTATGACTGAAAGAAAATTTCTCACCTGGTGACAACTGTAATGGTGATAAATCCTTCTGATCTTAGCAACTTTCGTCTTAAAACTACCAACCTCCAGCAAAGATCATTGCTAAGCCTATATTTGGAATATAGACACTGTCAGTGACTAGCCTCCAAGAAGACAGGGCCATCTCCATATCATGATGGGGGATTTCAGTGGAAGAACTGTTATAGTACTTTGACAAGATTTTCTATCCAACAGGTAGAATTATTAGGCTTTCCAAATAATGAAAAAAAAAAGATATCAGCACCATTTTATCAGTTGTGTGTATATGTGTGTGTGTGTGTGTTTTAAACCATATTCTTATATCCAAAACTGAATTACTAGCCATATACCATCCATGGAAATGAAAAGAAATCATCATGGAATTGCATTTATTTGGTATTGTCAAAAATTAAAGTCTTCCACATAAGCACATTTTCCAGGTAACTGAAGTTAACCTTTTTGAAGCAATTGTAACCATTTGGTTGGAAATCTTTCTAAAATTTTCATGTTTCTCTTCTTTCTTTAATGAAGGATACTGAATATAATTTAACCTTTCCTTGATGACGCAGGGTTCTCATTCTGAATATCAATTTTTGTACTTTGCTGGAACAGTGATGACCTCAGGTCCTATTGGAAAGTGTAGAGTTATTTGCCCTTTATGATTATTACAATTTATATTTGTATACAATCATATTAATATATTCTTATGATATATTTATATATTATCACATACACATTTAAAAATATTATTTACTGTTTCTTTCCTTGCTTTCTGGCTGTTAGGCTGTCAGCTATCACATGCCACAGATATAAATATGGTGTGCCTGCCTACCTCTTAGCAGTCTCTTGATACTTTATTATGCTGAATTTTCTATAGTTCAAAATCCAGATAACTCTGTTAAGAATGGTATGTAAAATATAAGTAAATAGATTCTGACTAAGGAGATGAGGGACTCTCTTATGAGTGAAGTCTGCGAGCTTTAGTGACACGATGTTTTTATCCCTATTTTGGTGACCTAGGGGACCAAGAGTTGAAAAAATTAACTTTCCTCCTCTTTCTGGGCTGTGGTCCTGACAGTTGAGGTCATCCAATAGGATTGTTAGATAATGAAGTACTCAAAGATATTGTTCTATGCAGTAATAAATTAATAAAACATGCTGTTTTCAATGTTATTGGTGGTTATCAGTAGCTTAGTTTTTCTGGGAGAATTTTTTGCTTATACTTACCTATATGCCTCATTTTAATATGGCACTTGACTTTACTTTGGTCAGAGGGAGGTACAGAATTATATGTTTTTCACTTTGACAACGTATCAGAAATTTATTGGTATTTTCTTTTTTAAAGTGTTTTTATCTATGACTGTGAATAACTGTAGCATTTAACACACATGCATATTTGATGATTAACTTTGGTTATGAGCTACCCTACCTCAGTTCACATCATAAAGTCAGGCAATGAAGAAATATCCTGGACAAAACACTCAGACTTAGATCTGAGCAGAAATAACTTATGATGTTTATTTTATATTCCATGATGCAAATGTAACCTAGTTAAATAATCTAAGATTTTAAAGAAATCAATAAACATTTGGAATTCAGGGAGAATTTTAATACATCATTTCATGTTGTTGGGTAATGTGAAATCTAATATGCTTTACCATTTCCAGGAATCCCTCTCCTGGGTTCTGTTTGCCCAGAAGGCGTTCAGTTATTACATACTCTGATTGGTAGGCCCTTTGGAAAAGTAGTTGAGTAGCTGGCCCTGAGCCATCACACCTCCCCCACTTCTCCAACTTGGCTATAGAGTAAGTGGCAATTAGTAGTCCATCATCTTTTATAGTCTTCCTCTGATGGCACAAGCTGGACACAGACCTCTACGTCCTCACCCTGGCCCCCTCATCCCCTGCCACCTTCCTCTTTTTTTCTTCCACATGCTTGTATTGATTTGGGGGTTATTGGATTTTGAGAGGTTGGTACTCAGAGATGGGAGAACTTTTTTGCTAGCTAACTAGTCATTTTCCTACGTGTCTATTGATGTAGCATATAAGTGCTAAAAAGCCATTTATGGCAAAAACCCTGATTGACTGAAATGCATAGGGAATGAGTGTCTAATTTTCAGGCTAATATTTTCCCTAAATCTTAATCTACTTCTTTGCCCTAGCAAATAGGTTAAGAAAACATCCACTGTGAAACATCCACTCCTTTAAGATTTAATAGTAACATACTAAGGATTCGTCTGGGGCATAGGAGGTTAAAAAGATTTTTCCAGGGTCACACCATCAGGATGCATCAGAAATAGGGTTCAAGCCCATATTTTCCTGACTCCACATAAAGCATTCTATTTCCTGCTTCATGCCTTAGCAAATACACTATTCTTAGTTAACACAATCATTTACTCTTGATGACAGACACATTCAGTGCTTCATTGTTATTTTTCTAAATAATAATTCTCATTGTGCCATTCTGTTTGTGTTTGTCCTTCATTCTTGAAGAGGACCATAACATCAGGGAGATGATGACATGACTTGCAGTTGATTTTAATTTGAGTGAGGGAGGGGTGTGCAAGGACACCATCCTCACTTTCACCTCCAGAGCCATCTGGGTCCAGTGGCCAGATATTCATCAGGACAACTGGAGATGGCCCAGGATGCAATGGGAGACCCTGGCCCTTTTAGGCTAAGGCCTTTTCAGGTTAGAACACTGGTCCTGGAGTCAGGAGGACTTGAGTTAAAATCTAGCCTCAAACATTTACTAGCTGTGGGACCTGGGATAAAAACCATCCTGTAGATATATTAGGAAGAGGAGATTTTGTTGGAATTTGATTGGCCACCCAGATGTCTTATATTCAAATACACTTTTGTCACTCAGTAGCTCTATGGCCTTAAGAAAATCCTTTAATCTTACTGGGCCTCAGCTATCTCAACTGTATATTGAAGGGATTGAAGTAAATGATTTCCTATGTACTTTCTAGCTTTAATTCTCTAAGTGCTTTGAACCTACATAATTGGGACAGTGGAATTCCACTGACCCAACCTCCCTCCCTCAAGCTTTCTCACAAAGCAGTGTTACTTTTGACTCCTTTGGGAAGAGATAGAATTCAGCTTGATTCCATTCAATTTTTACTTCTTGCTGGGCTGTGAGGAATGCTATGTCACATATTGTTTTAAGGATCACTGTAATCACAGGTTAGAGCTAGGGAGGACTGAAGAAGTCATCTTGTCCAATTCCCTCTTTTTAAAGATGAGGCTCCTGGAGAAGAATTGGAGGCCAGGTGGAAAGGAAATAGCTGAGTCATTATAACAACTCCGGTTCTGTGTTTTCAAAGCTTGGGAATTTCGATTGTAACATGCCATCATCAAAAGTGTTAAGAAGGGAATTTTCTTTTTTCTTTGCCTCTCTAGTCAGAGAAGGTATTTTTTCTAGTCTTCCCCCATCATCCCACACTTTTACCTATTTACTTATTAGGAATTCTGTGGGATTCTGCTTGGATTAAATATTCTTGGTGGTCAGGCAATCTCTCCTTGAAATTTTCTGCAAAAGATATTTCTCTTTCCAGGATGCTGATGTTGGAGAGAAGGGGGAAATAAACCTCACCAAATCTTGTTGTTTAAGTACAATACTCCTTTCATCTATCTCTATATCTAAGGGCCTGAAGTGTCTGTGTGGAGATGTAGATGTAGGTCCTAATCAATGTTTAAAAATGCTAGTAGAAATCAAGGTGGTGGGGGGATAATTTTTAATATTCAAAGTAGTTTATGAATCTCTAAATGGAATACTGTGAAGAGACATATTGCCCCAAAATGAAGGGAGAAAGGGACTATGAAACCTGTTTTGGGGAAGCTAGGGAGGAGAGGTGGTGGAGAAATATCTAGAATATTGGTCTGTGCCCCCTAGTTATTCTTTCACCATTTCTTCTTTTTTGCTTCTTCAAAAAAGTGCTTTTGAAGGTACAAAATTTCTTGAGTATCTCCCACACATATGCCACAACCGAATAATAGAGAGGAAAAGAACATGGGAAATCAGAGACAGAATATCAATAGGTTTTCATCAAGAGATAATAAATGGGAATCCTAGGAAGAGGGATTATTACTCAGGATGGACAAAAGATTCAGAGAGAAGATCAGGATAGGTCTGCAGACTTCCAAAGACCAAGAGGTGATGGTAGTGAAGGCATGTGTGTTGGGGAGTAGGAAACTTAAGAAGTTTAACCTGGAACTTAGAGACAAGTTGACAAGAACCATAGCCCTAAAACTGGAACCTAAAGAAGTATTCAGAACAAAATTCAACAGCAAGAGATAGACTTTTAATTCAATTCAACTAATATTTATTATGTATCTACTATGTGGAAGGCACTAAGGATGGAAAGACAAAAAATAAAATAGTTTTCCCTTGTCTTTAAGAAGCTTCCATTTTTAATAGGAGTAAAAAGGAACAGGGAGAATTGAACACATATATAAAGATGTATTTTAGTAATAATAGTATTAAATGGAATAAATGTAATTTATATAGAGTTTTAAGGTTTACAGAGTGCTTTAAAAATTTTGTTGCATTTTTCTTCTTACAACAACACTGAGAGATAGGGACTATTATTATTAGAGATTAAGGAACTTGCCTAGTGTTATACATCTAGTAAGTGTGTGAAGTTGGATTCAGACATAGGTCTTCCTCATCACAGGCCCACTATTTCATGCATTATGCCTCCTAGCTATTAAGTAAAAGGCAAATTGAAAAAGAAGAGCATATTAATAAGAAGGAGAGGCAGGAATCAGGAGATGCTTCCTAGAGAAGTTAGTATCTGATCTGAGCCTCAAAGGAAGATGAGACTTCTGAGAGGTGGAGATGCATTTCAGCCATGACATTTGTGCCTGTCCATGGATCTGGGTGGTGAGGCTCCCTAGGTTTCCTGGGAAGTAGAAAGTGTGAAGGGGATTAATGTAAAATATGGAGGGAGGAGGTGGCTAGGTGGTGCAGTGAATAGAGCACTGGCCCTGGAATTAGGAGGACCTGAGTTGAAATCTGACCTCAGACACTTAACAATTACTAGCCATGTGACCTTGGGCAAGTCACTTAACCCCAGTTGCCCAGCCTTCTGCCCTCCAAAAAGCAAAAAAAAATATGGAGGGGGAAGCTAGATGGCACAGGGCAGCTAGGTGATGCAGTATATAGAACACTGGGCTTGGAGTCAGGAACACCATCTTCATACTCAGATAATTACTAGCTGTGTGATCTTGAGCAAGTCACTTAACCCTGTTTGCCTCAGTTCCTCATTTGTAAAATGAACTGGAGAAGGAAATGGCAAACTACTCCAGTATCTTTGCCAAGAAAACCCCAAGAGTTGGACAAGACTGAACAACAAGAATGGAAAGGTATTCAGTTAGCAACTCTTTATTGAGTTCCTTCTAGGGGAAAAGCAAAGCACTAGACATTGTATCGAAATAAAAATGTTATCCAAAGAAAAATAAGGCATATTCCTAGTCTGAGTTTCATCTTAATTTGTATAGTTTCCTGAGGAGTGGACAGAATACAACATTTCAGCCAGTATTAATCTAGGTAATATTAATTGTACATGAGAGATACTTGAGCCATATGTGGTTTGTACCCTTCAATTCCATCATTATTGCTGTCAAGTTTAGGTGGGTACCTGAGCTGTGGAGACATGAGCATACATTACCACTTCTCCAGAATGGATGGAATATATCAGAGACTTCCTATTGTCTCTAGAACAAAATACAATCTCCACCATGTAGTATTAAAATCCATTCACAAATGGGCTCCAACTTACTTTTCCAAACTGATTTTCTAGTCCACAACTGCTAGTGCCTTACCCTCTCAGGTTACCTTCATTCACTTTGCATATCTCTTCTATGTAATTTTCATTTTGTACCTCCCACTAGGATGTGAGTTTCTTGAAGGGAGGATGTGTTTTAGCCTCTATTTGTATCCTTTGTGATGAAGCAAGTGCCTGGCAAAGAAAAAGTATTTAACAAAAGCTTGTTGAATGACTGACTGACTGATCTTGCTTTACTCCCTCTTATACATTCTTTTCTGCAGTTAAATTGCCCTCTTTCTCTAGAGAGAGAATACATCCTATTCTCTGTATATGACATTCCATCCGCTATCTCTGTGCCTTCACTCAGGCAGTCCTCAATGCCTGGAAAGCTCTTCCTTTATTCCTTGTGATTCTTGAAATCCTTAATTCCCTTTAAGGTTCAATTCAAGCTCCACCCCCTATAAGAGGCATTTCCTGATTGCCCTGCTTAGTGCATGGCACCCCAACCCCAATCACTTTGCATTTGGGTGGTTTAAGGGAGGAGTACCTCTGCTGTGAGGGTTTGCCAAGTCCTTTTCAGGGCTGCTCATCTACTTTTGGCATCCACCTTCATTCAGCTCTCACCTGTGGATTCAAGAAACTGTAGTATTCCCAGTGGCAACACCTCTATAAAAAACATCTAGGGGGGCAGCTAGGTGGCATAGTGAATAGAACATCGGCCCTGGAGTCAGGAGGACCCGAGTTCAAATCCGGCCTCAGACACTTAACACAAAAACTAGCCATGTGACCTTGGGAAAATCACTTAACCCCAATTGCCCTGTCTTCCCACCTCCAAAAAAACCCAAAACATCTAGGTCGTCAGGCTAACCTATGTTGAGGGTAAACTAACAGGTTTCAAGGCCATCGATGAGTTGGGGGGTGCGGGGTTTGTATCTACCCCAAGCATATGAAGACTTCCTCTCCTTCCCTCCTGATCCCCACCTCAGTAGAATGGGAAGATAAGAATCAATCTGTTTCAACAGCCATGAAGTTGGCTGAAGCAAGTACTGTGGAACGCTCAGTGATTGTTTCAGACATTGAAGACAACAGGGTCATCCATTGCATTCCAGAACATCTCCAGTCATCCTGACTTTGGTCTTGCCATTGGACTTCTTTTTTTTTTAAGCAACTGGGGTTAAGTAACTTGCCCAAGGTTTGTGTGTGTGTGTATGTGTGTGTGTGTGTGTGTGTGTGTGTGGGTGCTAAGTATGTGAGGCTGGAACCAATCCTGGGTTCTCCTGACTCGGGGGCTGGAACTCTTACTCACTGTGCCACCTAGCTGCCCCTTGATATTGGACTTCTATGACTCTGGAAGAGAGAGTGAGATTGATAACTTTGTGCAATTCTGTCTTGCTTAAAATCCAATTCATGGACAAGTCAAGACATCACCTGTGATGCCATTGGTCCTCTTTGAAAACAAAAGATGATCAGCAGCAAGTTTATATTTATTGTGTTTCTATCCTGTATTTACTTAGATGTGCACATGCTTTATTTTCCCTTTATGTGTAATGTAAGTTCCTTAAGGGCAGTGATTGTTTTGTATCTGTGTATCTTCAGTGCCCAGTATGATGGTGGGCACAGTATAGGAACGCAATAAGTCTTAGTTGAACATTATGTGTTCATATTGTATGAACTAGACTGTAGGGGACAAAGGCAACCTCCAAAACAGTCAGAGTAAAGGCAGGACTCGAGGGTATTTTTGAAATACTCAGGATAAATGTAATATGGATTCTTTAATTTCTCTATATTGTTGTAAATTCTAGCTGTGTATTTGAGCTATACAAGTCTAACCAAATCATTTCTCAGCTCAAGAAAATATAGTGGCATATTATACACATACTATTGCCTTTGGTGGTATCTTTGGTATGGTTTTTGATGAAAGACCAATTTTTGTGTCTGGGTAAAGATATCAAAGCCAGTACCTGAACTCTACAAGTAACAGGACAAGGAGTTGTAATAGGAATGTAAATTTTGAAGATCTTCCCTGCCCCTAGGCTAAAGTGCACCTGGAGCCTGGGGTGGGAGGCTTGTTTTTCAGTAAATACTTCTTGACTGGCCAGTGAATTGATAAGGTTGTTACATTCTCTGAGTGGGGAGAAGGCTCAGATAAGTCCTGATGTGTAGCTTTGTTTTGGGGCTCACTTTGAGAAGTGTTCTGTGATTTGATGAAACTCTGGGAAGCCGTTGTGCAGAGCGCCCCCCCGGCTTTGAAACCCAGATGTTGTTTGGTATGGATGTAATGGTTGCACAGTTTGGAAAGCTGTCTACTTGATCTGTTTCTGTCTTGATAATTCTGTCTGTATATTCTGAAGTTCGGGGTGCTGACCCTATTCCCCTAAATTAGGTAAACGATACATATTTGACTGATTAAAATAAGCTTGTTAACCCATTTTGAGTTGCTTTCCTTTATCAAAGCAGATCCAAGAACCTGTGTTGGTGGCAAACCCTGGGGATGCTTGGGGTGCTTGCTGCTACAGGAGTACTATTTTTCCTCTTCTTACATTTAGAAAGATGCATTCAATTTAGTTTAACAATTAAACTGTTTTTTGTCTTTTCATTTTTGAAGCAGACCAATAACTTCACTTTCCTACAAATTAGATTTAAGTGAGGCAGAGGTGCACAAAGCCATTGCCTCACTCTTTCTTCCAGAGTCACAGAAATTCAGCAGCAAGACCAAAGCCAGAATGACTGAACATGGTGTAGGATGCAGTGGATGGCCCTGGTGTCTTCAATGTCTGACCAAGCTCTAAGCACTCCACAGCACCTGCTTCAGCTACCTTCATGGCTGTTGGAGTAAATTGTCTAATCTGTCCATTCCACTGACGGACAGGAGGAGGGGAGAGTCCTCATATGCTTGGGGTAGACATCCCCCTAACTTACTAACAGGTTTGAGGGCTGTTGGTTACTCTCAGCCTGGTTTAGCCCATCTGCCCAGACAGTTTTAGCAGGGTGTGACCACTGAGCATGTTACAGCTTCTTGAATCTGCTGGTGAGAATTGGGTGACCACTGTGTATCAAAGGTGAGTAAGCATCCTTGAAAAGGGCTTGGCAAACCCACATACCAGAAATGCTAATCCTTCCCAAACACCCCATAACACCCCACTATTAAGTAACTCCTATGCAATAAGAACTGTGCTAGGTACTGGGGATACAAAGTCCAAAATAAAATGTGTTTCTGCCTTTTTTGGGTACTATTCAGTTTGGTTTCAAACCTACCAAGTTTTGGAACTTTGCTAGATATAGTTATAGTTCGGTGCAAAGCCATATGGCAAGTGGAGAAGGCAGGGTGAGGAAAAAAGATGTTCCCCCATCTCCATCATTGTTACAGCATTGCCATATAGGTAAAGATTGACTGATTGATTGACACATACTCTAGAGTTATATGAGTTACATAGCATGTCAGACTCATTCCGTGTGCATTTCCATTTGCTTATCTTTAATTGCAGATCTATGGCATTCTTCAGGCTTAACAATCTTTTCGGTATCTATTTAACCACGAGTCCAGATTTTTCTCTTTCTTATTTAAGCTATGGCAGGATATAGGTTCTTGAGCCTATAAGCTAGAAATGTTTTTGGTCAATCTGACAGAAAATGGAGAAAATATTGCCACCATCCTTAATTTAATAATGCTAAGCAATTTTTTTTTTAAAGAGGTAGCCTAGTAGAATGGGAAGAGCAATTACTAGGTTTAAATTCAGAGGACCTGCCTTCAAGGCCTGCTTCGGACTTGACCTGTATGACTTTGAACAAGTCAGTCACTTAACCTCCCTGGCACTAAAGTTTCTTCATCTGAATAACAAGGGATTTGGAAGATAGCCTCTGAAGTCCCTTCCAGGTGTAGGGACTTTATTTATTTTAGCATTAGGACCTTGCCTTTATAATCTTTAATCTGATATTAACTGATTCTTGTACCCATAGACACCATTTTCCAAAATATCCATTTTCTTCATTCTTCCTTGACATTCCTCTACACCTCCCAATCAATCCTTTTTAAACAGTCCAGCTCAAACTGAATTGCAAATATTTGCATAGGTCCTGACTGATATCTAATGTAAAGGAGGAGAATCACTTTATGCAAAGGTAAAGATGAGCTCTCTCCAACTTTTACTTTGACTTGCTGGTTGCATCTTCAGGGAGTGGTTGCTACTCTTAGGTCTTAGTGTACCTTGTGGAACCATCATAAGCTCTAGGTCCTGAACCTTTAACCCTAATAAGAAGCCCATAGCCACAATTAGCATATGGCAAAGGTATCTACAGAGAGGCACAATAATAGTAATAACAATGATAATAGTAACAATAATAACTACAAGAAAATCCCTCCTTTCCTTTTGTCCCCTGCTCTTCAAACCTGGAAAACATTCTCCCACAAATACACAAGTTATCTATGGAATTAATCAACTTACCAACACATGTTTATTAGGTGCCTCCCAAGGAGTATATGCAGTTTTCAGGGAGAAGTAGCACCTCTGGTGTGAGCACTTGCCAAGTTCTTTCAGAGTGGCTTATCCCCTTTCCGTGTCTACCTGTTACCCAATTCTCACCTGTGGGTTAAAAAAGCTGTAGCATGCTCAGGGGCCTCACCCCAGTAAAACCATGTAGGCAGATGGGTTAAACCAGGCTGAGAGTAACCAATAGGCTTCAAACCCATCATTGAGTTAAGGGGATGTCTACCCCAAGCACATGAAGACTCCCCTATGGGGGGTATGGGCAGAAGAGAACCATTTGTTCCAACAGCCATGAGGTTGGCTGAAGCAGTGGAGTGCTTAGAGCTTAGCCAGACATTGAAGACGCCAAGGTCATCCGATGCATCCCAGGCCATCTCCAGTCATCCTGACTTGTCTTACTTCAATGAGTGAGACTGATGGCTTTGTACAATTCTGTCTCACTTAAATCTAATTCATGGGTAAGTCAAGACCTCACCTGTGATTTCATTGGTCTTCAAAAACGAAGGACAACAACAGCTATGTATCATGCACTGTGGAATACAAATAAAATGAATGAAATAATCCTTAAAGAGTGGACACAAACTTAAAGTACAAAGGCAACAAAATATATGAGTGTGTATATTATATATGTACATATTATGCATATATGTACATACATATATACATGCATCAAACATATGGATCAAGTCAATTCAGAATTCTAGAACGATAGAGTCTGAATTCATTTCTCACTTCATGGAGTCTTCTGCGGTCAGTCTCTCTTGAGTCCATGTATAGTTCTCTTCTCTGCTGCCAGAGTCCATGTTCCTTATAGATGTTTACTCCTTGGAGTGCTGTCTTTCTCTATCTATGTGTATATACATACATACATACACACATATATAGAACATATGGGTCAAGTCAATTCACAATTCTAGAACTATAGGGTCTGAATTAATTTCTCTCTTCATGGAGTCTTCTGTGGCCAATCTCTCTTGAGTCCATATATAGCTCTCTTCTCTGCTGCCAGAGTCCATGTTCCTTAGAGATGTTTACTCCTTGGAGTGACTGTCTTTCTGTATCTATGTCTGTCTGGATTGAGTGTCTGTATTTTGTTCACTGGGCCTCAAACTCTTGAAATGACTTTCCAACTACTTGATGGATGTCTCTTTCTGGGCAAGTAAATCTGCTGGCTAATGGAGGGAGACAATCGTCATCTTTTTCTCTTCAACCTACAACTACCCTGACACTTGACTGTTCATTCTTGAGTTGCTAGATGGCTTGAATGAGTGTGTGTGTATCTAAAATGGGTATATTTTAGATATATCTACATCTGTATATCTCCATATATGTATAACTAGATATATGGAAAGATAGATGGATACACACACACAAATACACATACACACACAAGGGCATGGCTGATTCTCTCAGGCAATCACTAGATATTTCTTTTATATTTTCAGGGGCCAAAGCCCTGGATTATGACCAGAATTTGATTAAGGGATTGTTTTACACATTGTTCTGAAATAGTAAAAAACTCTTTTATACCAGAAAGACAGAAGCTAAAATAACATGGTCCAATAATCACGCTGTTCGTACTGTATGTAATTACAGAACATTTGCAGACATATCTTAGGTAAATCTCACAATTACCTTAAGAGGAAAGCAATGCCAACATTATTACAGTGTTGCTATTTTCCAAATGAGGAAACTGATACTCATAGATTAAGTGACCTACCCATGGTCACATAGCTAATAGCTAATATCCTGGGACTGAAACTCAGGACTTCTGATTCTACCAAGTTTTTTCTTTCTTTCTTTATCTTTTTTTTTTTTTTTTTAAGCAATTGGGGTTAAGTAACGTGCCCAAGGTTACATGGCCAGTTATTTTGTGTGTGTGTTAAGTATCTGAGACCAGAACCGATCCTGGGTCCTCCCAACTCTGGGGGCTGGCACTCTTATTCACTGCGCCACCTGGCCGCCCCTTTTTTTCTTTGTTTTACTAAGTCACCATGCCTCTCTAAAGAGAACACAGAGTGAACAAGTAAAAGTTCTGTCAAAATTAAAACTATGATCTACAACAGTAGTACCATATAATATTAGAATGCTAATATTTAATGCCAATTATCTCTGGAGAGGCATACTGTCAGAGTGACTGTATGGCCAGTCTTGAAGCAAGGAAGACCTGAGTTCAAGTCCCACCCATCTCTGACACATATGGTCTGTGTGACCTGGGACACTCTTGTGTTCTAGGCAACGCTTTAAGACTATAAATTACAGAGAAAGTGACTACGTGCATTGGTAGGAGTTTCTTCACCTTGGAGTTCCTTATACTAATGAAATTACAGAGCCAGTCTCTATCTCATCTGTGTTTATTTCCAGGACACCAAGAAGAAAAAAATGATCTGCCTTGACTTCCAATTCAGTAGTTACAATAAGTAGTCCCCTGATGAACTAATGTAACGAGAGGGTACCTCGTGTAATGGATGTGATTGCTGCTGCTGTTGCACAGTCACGTCTTCAGCTTCATGACCCCATTTGGGGTAGTCTTGGCAAAGATACTGGAGTGGTGTGCCATTTCCTTCTCTGGCTCATTTTATAGATGAGGAAACTGAGGCAAATAAGGTCAAGCGACCTGCCCAGGGGTCACACAGCTAGTGTCTGAGGTGTGATGTGAACTCAGATCCTCAGACTCAAAGTCCAGTGCTCTATCCACCGCACCACCTAGCTCCTTCTGAGGCAAAGCCTACCTGCCTTTCATGAAACCGAATTCACTGTACTTAGTATGTGCTTAACAAATATCTGTAGAATTGACATTAATTTTTTTTTTTTGCTTTTTGGAGGGGGGAAGGTAGGGCAATTGGGGTTAAGTGACTCGCCCAATGTCACATGGCTAGTTTTTGTGTTAAGTATCTGAGGTTGAATTAGAACTCAGGTCCTCCTGACTCTAGAGCTGGTGCTTGATTCACTGTGCCACCTAGCTGCCCCAGAACTGGCATTTTAATCTTTGAAGTTCCATGTGTTAATAGCTACAGATGCTGAAGATCCAGGAATGAACATTCTTGCCACTTGACACTATCCAGTGATTCTTATGGGGTGCTTGGGTGCCTGTGCTTGAACCCCAGTTCTAAAATCACATCCAGTTCCAAAATCACATTTCTCCCTAGCCTCAAATCTCCCTGGCCTCAAAACACTGTCTCAGGCACTTTCTAGCTTAAGGGCAGCATGCCCTAGCAGAATACTTATCTCTTTTTCTGATACAGTAGCCAGCTGCGCCTATAGGATTTAAAAGTTTGAACCAGCTGTGTACTGGGTCATAAAGATATTTACTACTCTCTGACTTATCATATGTATTCTAGATTTAGTCATATGTTTACTCCTTTAAGTTTATCTTGTCTAACAAGACATCAGTGGGGGCAGCCTGGGTATTTCTTAGTCAGCCCTGACAGTTAGTTGACTTAGTGACATTTCAGGTCTAAAACTACACCTCTCTGTAGCCCCATCTTGGGCTATTTCCCAGTGAACTCTGGGTAAAATACCTGGGCAGTAGATATTAAAAGTGCATGTTCCTTTAAGAACTGACCACTCCTTAACCACTCCCTAATCCCACCCTGACTCACCTAGTTAACATATTTGGCACAGGTAATACTATAGTTTACCCTATATAAATTTTAACTGTACCCCTTTAAGGTTGCAGCTTCCCTAAGAACTCTTGCCTGACGTATAGCGTAACAAAAAATCTTTGTGACCTTGACATAAAGAATTCTTGAGTCTGTGAATTCATTCCAGGTTGCTTTCTGGTGACTCTGGTTTATTGGGGTTCCTGGACTCCCAGAACCCTGTCAATTCAGTATCAGAAACTGATATGATTTTATCAATGGGCATGATATTAAAGGCATTTGCTCTTGCACCCTAAGGACCATGGAACCTTTCCATCTGACTTAGAGCCAAAACCTTGTATATGTGGCACCTCCCCCACCTAGGATGTGAGCTCCCAGGCAGGGATTGCCTCACTTTTCTTTCTGTATCCCCAACGCAGCACTCCCCAGCTCTACCTGCTTTGCACACAGTAAGCACTTAATAAATGCTTCATTCATTGATTCATTCATTTTACCATTGATTCATGGAGACTATTTTATCCACTGATACCATTCATTAGTTCATTCAACAAATATTTGAAAGCATGATGCATATGAGGGAGGGGGGTGGAGGAGAGTTGGAGAGATTTCCTTGAAGCAAAAGAAAAAAAAATCTATGATGTCTTTATACCAGAAAGTAAAGGATTCCATTCAATTCAGAGCTTCTTTTTCCTGGTATTCAATTGTATTTTGGTCCTGATAGCCTCAGGCAAGAGCCAGTAGACAATCTTTCAGTAAAGGCTAGAAGACTTCATTTATTCACTCTCAATTGTGTTATCCAGAGCCAACAATCATTCCTCCTTGGTAAAGTCAGGGTGGATTGGGAACCTCCAAGTCAACCTGGAGCCAGGTCATTTGGAAAGCAATTAATTGCATTATAGATATGCTAATGTTTATCCTGAAAGGACAAAAGAATCTCAATAAAGGAGAACATGATGTCTTGGCCACAAGGTAGACTAAAGGTGTCAGATTTGGGCAAAATCATGAAGTAGGATAATTTGTGTGTCTGTCTTCTTGACCTGCTCTTTCTGGCTCTAACTGAGGGCTATCTCCCTCCTTAGGCCTCCTGTGTCTTCATGCTGCCCTAATCCCTATTGGAAACTCTCTTATACTGTGTTAAGATAATTTAAAGAGTCACCTCCCTTAGGGGACTTACATTTTATCCAGGATTAGGGAATTGATGCCTTAAAATAGAGTTTCTGACATCAGCGAACAGGTGAAAGAGTGGTCTTTCCCAGAACCAATTAAATTGTCCTCCATAAATAATTGTCAAGAGACAACATGGAATAGTGCAAAGAATGCTGGACTTGGAGCAAAGAGTAAACTGAGTCAGATTTCTGCCTTGGATGCTTAGTGGGCACATGTCCAAAGGCAATCCATTTAACTTTCTTTGCTTCAGTTTCCTTATCTGTAAAACAGTGGTAGTAATTGCAATATTACTAGGTTGTTTTGTGCCTCACGTGAGATAAGGTGAATAAAGCCTTACTTAAATATCTGCCCATACATAAAATCCATTTCCGCTTTGGGAGAACCCATGGGTTCAGGGTTGGAAGAAGAAATGTAGAGGTTGTGAATACAGGAATAATTAGGGAATCTAACCCCTTTAGAGCAGGTGCTCAAGAAAAGGGAAAAAATCTCTCTGCCCTTTCTCCCAATGTTTGTGGCAAAGCCGCTCATGTCTCTTTCTAGGTTTGCCTTGATAATTTAATAGTTTTTTTTTTTTTTTTGCAGGGCAATTGGGGTTAAATGACTTACTCAAGGTCACATGGCTAGTTTTTGTGTTAAGTGTCTAAGGCCGGATTTGAACTAAGGTCCTCCTGACTCCAGGGCCGGTGCTCCATTCACTGCACCACCAAGCCACCCCATACCTTGATAATTTAGACAGAATGGAAGTCTTGGGCATACCTGGGGAGTGTGCTTCTACTGATCTTTATGCCATTTATTACAAATTTTGTGGGAAAGTGATATTCAAAATCAGTTCACTTGCCTGTTTATCTTTGGCAAGCTCCTCTCAGGGAGTAGATGGGAGTGACTCGTAGTGCCAACTTAAAGGGATCCATGAAAAAAGAATGAGAGATAGAGTAGAAGGAAAGGGCTCCTGTAGGAGATAACATTTGAACTGAACTTTAAAGGAAACTAGGGATTTTCAGAAGTGAAGATGTGGAGGAAGTACATTCCAGGTGTGGCAAAAAGCTTGTCCAAAGGAATTGAGATAGGAGATAGAATGTCTTACGTGAAGAGCACCTGAGAGGGCCAGTTTGTCTAGACCATAGGGAATGAGGCAGCTCTCAGACTCACTTGCTGCGAGACTTTGGGCAAATCACTTAACCTCTCTGTGCATCAGTCTCCTCAGATGTAAAATGGGTATAATAAAAGCACCTAATGCCAGGGTTGTTGTGCATCAAATGATTCAACATGTTTAAGGACTTCATAAACCTTAAGGCCCTGCATAACTGCTAGTTATTATTATTATTGTCATTATTTTGTGAAAAAGACTGGAATAGAGGTTGGAGCCAAGTTGTAGAGGACATTTAAAGCCATATAGAATACGGTTATTGATCAGGGGAGTGGCAATCAGACCCAAGTTTAAGGACTATCACTTTGTCAGCCTAGGGGAAGAACATTTTATAGGACACATCAAAACCTATAGAGAACATCTTTCATTCTCAAATTGTTTCTATTGCATCGGAGAAAGGAGAATAAAGTGCTTTGGCATCATGCCTCTGACATTAAAAGCAAACCAAAGAATTCTCAAGTACTAGTCAAATAACCCCCTCACTAAGAAGTGCAATATTAATATGAGCATGCAGCCTCCTCATGAAATGAATTGGATTAAAGACTGTTATTAGTTTTAAAAAGTCTGATAAAAGAAGGCCTCCTCCCCCCACACCCCCCCTTTTTTAAAGGAAACTCACTTGTGGTTTTGAAGTGTATTTTAACTGGTAAGATCACAGTAAGTAAATTAGCTGAAGTGTAATAATTGGGTTCCAAGTGTTATGATTGATACATTTCATTGAAAACAGCACCCTGAGGTTTTTGCAAATTAAAGATGAAATCTAAATAAATCCTTAAATAACCTATGTGGAAATACTTTATTGTAGTTAATAACCTAGTAAAAATATGCCTATCTCTGGAATCTGTACAACAGAATCTACACATTGTTGCTGCCATGCAAAAGCCATCATACTTACCTTATGTAAAAATAATAGCATTCCTAACTATTAATAGCAAATAGAGAGACATTTATGGCCATTCATAAATCATTTATAAATGACCCTTATGAATAAAGTGTTACTATGATTTCTATTAGCATAAGTTTGACAATCATATCCTGCATTAAAGGGGGCTTATTCTTCTCTTTTGAATGCACATATAAAAATTTATCATTTAGCTTGGTAAATTAAGCTCATAAAGTTTCAGTAGGTCTTTAGCTATTCAACCCTTCATTGAGAATAGCCCTACTATAAACTTAAATGCACGTACATGCATATATAACGTAGACTGGAATATGGATAGTCATGAGGATCCTAATTCACTGCAACTTGTGGAAGAAAGACGACTTGTGGGCAATTCGTGGGCCCTTATAATGGAGGTAGAAATGGTCAGTTTTATAGAAAAAAGCATAGGGTGCCTGTGGAACCCTGTGGCATCTGCTGTCTCTTTGCACTATGTCTTTCAGAATGAATGTGTGCTCATGGGACTTCCTGGGCACATTTCTATCACTTTTCCTTCTGACAATGACACTACTTAAATGAAGACTAGTTTCTTCACAGTTTTATCAACTCCCATCCTGGGATTCTTGTGGTTTGGGGACTAGAGGAGCAAAACCCTGAGGGGAAGGAAAGAAAGGGTGTTACATCACTGCTGGGTGTTAAATAAAAGAAGGCTTTCTTTGGGTTACCAGAAAAATATTAAAAAGAGTAAGTATCTTTTTGATCCTTACAATAAAGGTCAAAATGGGTTACTAAGGGCACTATGGGAATTTCTTTCCAGGGATAATTAATGACCCAGCTGGAATGCCTGGAGAGAAGGTAGATACTTGGGTTCTAGTCCCACCCCTGATATCGACTGTATGACCAGGAGCAAGTCATTTAATCTCTCAGTAGTCTAGAGTCTAAACTAGTAGTATCACATTGTGAGAGAAACAAGGTACCACTAACCCATATATAAGTGTCCCCAATGGCTACATATTGACTTAGTTTTAAAATGTAATATTGTCTATGCTTTATTGTATTTTTATTTATTTTTCCAAATTTTTTTCTCAATAATATTTTAATCTGGTTTGGGCTGCTCTCAGGAATGTTTCTGGCCCAACATGTGTGGTACCTCTGTTCTAGGCATCTCCCTAAGACTAATAATGGTGGCTGACCTGCAAATAGTAGAGAAAATTTCTTCACCTGGGAGTTCCCTGTACCAGTGAAATCATAGGCCCCATCTTTAATTCGTAGAATGCTTTAAGGATGAGCCTGGAGTAAGACATAATGACCTCTAGAAATTTCTTCTACTTCCACAATTATATGATAATTTCAAACTACTTAGACAAATTGAATTCAACAAACATTTATTAAGTACTAATTATGTGCTTGAACTCATGGTGGTAGGGGTTAGGAATACAGACAAAACAAAACCCTATCAGAACAAGGATAGGCAGTAATTCAATTGACCAAAATTCCTTAGGGAATGTCAGTCCAGGAGGGGGCTAGAAGCTCACAGGAATGAAATTCTAAAGAGAGAAAGGAAACTAAGTTATCTAAAGAGAAAGATGTAGATGAACTGGGAAAGCATCAGTCAGCTTAGATTTTGAAAAGATATATAGAAAATAGAAGTAATGACTGGTAACAGAAGATGGATAGAAAACAGAAGATGAATTTTCTAACTCCAAGCCATATAGTTGTGTGGAGAATGGACTTTGAATCCATTCACTTTCAAATAGACTTTGAAAGGCAGCCAAAAGAAGAAACAGTCTTAATTTGGAGCATTCAGATCATTTTTGTTATCTTCCTGGATATGTGTGGTGGTTAATAGTCTCAGTTCTGCATTAAAAGAGGTTTAATCTGCCCTATTCAGCCACTGTATCCTAGAAGATAGGAGAAGAGAGCTCAAGAACTGAGGCCCAGAAAGTGGTCTAAGAGCAACCTTTATTTAGTCTAAAGACAAAATAGCGCACAGAAGAGAGTAGCAGAGTGCTATAGAATGATATCAATATAGGGCATTGGGAATTCTGCAGCATTAGTGGGGTGAGTCACTCTGGCCAAGTAGGTACCCTGATTACTTGGATCTAATCAATGTGTGTGCTCTTTATGAGTGTTTCTAGTTACGTCTGTTCTCTGACTGTGTGTCCATCTCCTATTAGTTGTGTGGTAACCAATGGGAAAGTATATCCCATGTATACATGAGAGAGATATTTTCTTTTAATTTTCTTTTATATGATGTTTGATAAAACATCTTTTATTTATTTATTTTAAAAAGCAATTGGGGTTAAGTAACTTGCTCAAGGTGACACGGCCAGTTATTTCTGGGTGGGTGCGAAGTGTCTGAGCCCAGATTCGATCCTCAGGTCATCCCGACACTGGAGCCGGTGCTCTTACTTGCTGTGCTACCTGGCTGCCCCCAAAACATCTTTTATTTTGAACTAATATGTCATGTGGCTGCTAAAAATAAGCATGCTGCTGGAAGCTCATGAGCTATTATTCTGAACGCCTTGAAACAGGGATCAATTTTCTAAGGACAGAATATCTGAGAGGGTGCCCCAGGTCTCACATTTACTTCCATTATTTGGTAGAGTTACTAAACAGGTAGGTTATAGGGATATTGTTGATAGTTTGCTTAGATTTTAGCAATCTAGTGATATAGTCTTTCATGTACTCTTTTGGAAAAGGTGAAGAAATGTAGACCTAATGATAGCCCATTAAAATGCATTCAGAATTAGTTAAATGGTTGGACTCATAGAGTAATCACTAATGGTTTGATGTCAGCTTGGAAGGAAGTCCATAGAAAAGAGGCCCCTATGTTTGGTCCTATGCCATTTAACACTTTGGTAGTGATGGCATGTTTAGCAAATTTGCACATGACATAGAACTTGGAGGGTTAGTTAATAAGCTGGGTGATAGAACAAGGATTAAAACAGATCAGTTGTCTCACCTGAAAAACTAAGGAAGTCAACTAGATAACCTTTAAGATTCCTTCCCAGTCTCAAACTATGCTCTTATGTGCTAAATCTCATAAGAAAAAATTTAACAGGGGCAGCTAGATGGTGCAGTGAATAGAGCACCAGCCTGGAATCAGGAGGACCTGAGTTCAAATCTGGCCTCAGACACTTAACACAAAAACTAGCTGTGTGACCTTGGGCAAGTCACTTAATGCCAATTGCCCTCCAAAAAGAAAAAAAAGAAATTTAACAGTGATAAACATAGTCTTCTATTTGTATTAAGAAAATTAATCTCACAAGGGCAAAATGGAGGGGGGGAGGTATGATGAGACAGCAGCTTATCTGGAAAATGTCTTGGAGTTTTAGTTGATTTCTAACTCAAAATGAATTTTAATATGGCAGTCAAGAAAATTAATGCTGTCTCAGATTGTTTTATGAGAAGCATAGCTTACAAGAAAAAAAAGAAAATAGTATCTCTGTGCTCTGCTCTGGACAGACTATATACAGAGTATTATCTTCACTTTTGGGGTACTATATTTTAATTGGGTGACTGGTTTGGCAAAGGTCATTGATTTTCAGTCATACTGAGATTAGTTGAAGGAACTGGGAAAGAGCAGACTTAACGGGAGCTGGGATGACTGTGTTCAAATATTTCAATATTTGATACTTGGAGGAAATAATAAACTTCTGTCTGATCCCAGAGGGAAGTAGGGGAAATGGGTAGAAGATGCAAAGAGAAAAAAAAAAGTAAGCTTGATATAAAGCAAAACTTTCTAAGCAGTAGAGCAATAAAAAGTCCAAATAGGCTGCCTCTAGAGGCAGTACATCCCACTTAATTGGAGATCATTAAGCAAAGACTGGAGGAACTCCTGATATAGGTTCTTTTTTTAGCTGTTGCTGAAGACCCTTCCAACCCAGAATCTGAAAATACTAGTCTTTGATTTCAAGAAGCTTATGCTTTGTATATTGGAGGGGAAATGGAAGTAATGGCAAACAAGTTATTAATGTTACCTTAGAGGCTCAATCCACATCAAAACTGGCTTTTTTTTTTTTTTTCCTTTTGGAGGGCAATTGGGGTTAAGTAACTTGCCCAAGGTTACATGGCTAGTATTTTTGTGTGGGTGTTAAGTGACTCAGACTGGAACCGAACTTGAGTCCTCCAGACTCCAGGGCCAGTGCTTTATTCACTGCGCCACCTAGACACCCCCAAAACTGGCTTTTGGTAGAAATTAATGCCCTTGAACAATGCTCCAAAGTAACTTATATATCCTTGTAAATCTCTACACAGGTAATCTCTCCTTTTCTTTCTTTCTTTTTTTTCTTTTTTGAAGGGCAGTTGGGGTTAAGTGACTTGCCCAAGGCCACATGACTAGTTTTTTTTTGTGTTAAGTGTCTGAGGTCGGATTTGAACTCAGGTACTCCTGACTCCAGGGCTGGCACTCTACTCACTGCGCCACCTAGCCGCCCTAATTAAACTTTCTTCTTTTTTTTCTTTTTGGAGGGCAGTTGGGGTTAAGTGATTTGCCTAAGGTCACACGGCTAGTCTTTGTTCTAAGTGTCTAAGGTCAGATTTGAACTCAGGTCTTCCTGACTCCAGGGCTGGTGCTCCATTTACTGCAATCTCTCCTTTTCTTTCTCTTCATCCCCACTTCCCTCCCAAATGATTTATCCTGTATGATGTCTTATCCTTTTACACATTCCAGTATGTCTTAGGGGAAGTAACTGAAAATACTAGAAAGTACTTTCACGTGTGCACACTATCTCCTGGCCCTTGACAACATAATATACCTACTGTTGTGGCCATGTGACAGCCATCAGATTTTCCTTATGTAGTATATTCTGGAGGATATCAAGGAAAGGCTGGACAACTCTGCCTCGGATATGTTGGAGAGGGAATTCTTTTTCTGGTGTTAACTGAGGACATCTTTATGGTCAAATCTCTCTCCTCTTCCTTAAGTATTTGAAATGCTCCTCTGCCTAAAACATTTGGGGAATTTTGCAGTAGCACTTTAGCACACTGGAAGGGACTTTGAAGACTATTTAACTTTCCACCTTCATTTTAGAAATTAGCACATTGAGGTGAAGAAAGACAAAACGATTTGCCTAGAGTCACACAACTAATTACTGGCAAAATCTGAACTAGAAACCAAGTCTTCTGATCTACAGCCCAATTTTTTTTTCTATAATGCTTCAAGCCAAAGTGTACTTCATATACTTTGTAAAGGAATAGAAGTGTACTTTTATGATAGTATTTCTGCGACCTTAACCTCTAAAAGAAATATGGTGGACCAGGAAAAAGAAGATAGCATGTGTCATTTGTTTTTAATGGGAGAAAATTTAGTCAAATTAATGAATATTATTGCTTTGGAATAATCTATACTATGCCGATTTGCTATCAATGAAATGTTTTAGCTTCATTTCAAAATTGAATCATTTGAAGAAAATATCTAGTGCTCCATGAATTACTAAGCATTAAAAAAAGTTTTGTCAGTCACTACATACTACTTTGGTGCCACATGTCAACATGATTCACTATTGAGTTCTCTAGGCTGTGCCACCCAAAATCATTGTAATGTATTTTGTGAACAGGAAAAAAAAATCACATGGTGACCTACTTCTATGAAAGTAATTGCAGCATATCAGTACTGTTGCTGTTTGCATTTAAAAAGCTATGTGCTTATATTTATAAAAATAAACCCTTGTTTTACAAATAATTTATCACTGAATTTTCTTCAATTCTTTAAAAGAACATCCTTAACCCTAAAATTAATTCCAAGTTGATTCTAGTTATTTAATGAGAGTAATTTTTTCCCATGAAATTTATTGATGAATAAAATGAAATCATGAACAAAGAATCACTAAATTTTTTTCCATAAAATATGATAGTAATATGCTTTTTAATGTCTTCAAAAAACCTTTAAAAGTGATGAATTCTGCAGCCAAAACACTCTTTTGTAAAGAAACATGGATCAGAATATAATTTTTTAAGGTTAACTGTGTTTATATGCATGAGTGATTATTGCATAAGGAGATTAATAATAAATCACAGAGATTTATAAATAAGTTATCTATGGGAAACTAAGCTAGGGCTTCTAATTTCCTCTTTTACTTTGCACACATTGGGTTATAATCAAACTAGTTATAAGCTATTTAGCAATTAAGTCCAGATATTGCCCTGATTTTAGGTATCTCCTTTGGAGGTAAACATAACTAGAGCCCCATGCTAGACATTTATAGCTCTGTGTAGTTTTTATGATGAAATCTATAGTACCTTGAATAAGCTCTACAAGACTTTATGTTTGTTCAAAATCAACTTAGTAGTTTCTGTTTGTTACAGGAAGATAAAAGGCAAAAGACCACTTTGAACCCATTATTCTGAAAGTGATCATTTTTCAAGATAACATACTTTAATGACACTAGGACTTCATTGATCAGTCAATCAACAATTAGTTATTAAGCATTTATCATGTGCCAAAACTGTGCTAGGTAGAAGTGACACAAATACAAAAGTCAACTAATCCTTCCCTTCAAAGAGCTTATGTTCTACTGGTCATTAGTCTTCTCCTGAATGGTGAGACTTTCTTTGTTCATGCAGATGAGGCTCTATCCATATTCTTAAAATACTGCATCATTTTTATCCTCTTCAAATTCAGTCTCAGACACTTACTATCTATGTGACTCTGAGCAAGTTACTTTCCACTATTTACCTCAGTTTCCTCATCTTAAAATGAGCTGGAGAAGGAAATGGTAAATTACTCTAGTATCTGTGCCAAGAAAATCCCAAACGGGGTGACAAAAAAGTTGGACAAGACTGAAACGACTGAACAAAAGTAACAACAATAATCTTGTCTATGTCCTCTTGTAAATATACCATCCTTACAATCAATTTTCAAAAATTCACCACGACTGAAAAGGTGTTCATTTACTTAATGTAATTTCATTGGAACTGCCTATGTAACAATTCTTTTTACAGCTTCTGAGATCTAGGACAACAAAAACTCCTGCCTATGATGTGCTTCTCAAAGCAGATTCTGTTGGAAATATGTCTAAAAGTGAAGAGAAAACATATTTTAATTTTTAAGGTCAATGCTTTAATTCTTATAATCTGGTTTTTCTTTTTTTTTTTTAGCACCAGACATATAGAGTCAATATTTTCATAGGTGTTTCATATATGATATAAAATTAGCGATTTCTGCATTGAACTATTTTATTCAAACTGATATGATCCAGAATAGAGAAGGCATATCTCATGTTTTCTTGCCTGGGGTAGGAGGTGGGCTGGGGAAGAGAAAGAATGGACTAGATGGATTCTCATGGTTTCTGCCAGCTCTATGATAATTGGCTTCACCTCTAACCCATAAATTAAAAAGTGACAGTGATTTATTCCCCAAACTGACTTCCAGGAATTTCCTACCCCTTTTTTTTTCTATTGTACTTTGGGAAACCTTGGATAAAATATGGAGGAATTAAACTATGTGTATATTGATTATTGTAAAATAAAATTCCACCTTTTAAAAATGCATAGGGTTAGGCTTAGTATAAAGAGAAGTAACAATATTATGTAGGAGAAACAAGTCTGTTCTTGAATGCAGCTGTCCACAGCACAGCTGGTATGCTGTAAGATGAAAAGTCAGAAGTGTGAACTATTAGCAGGCATTATGGACCCAAAGTATGGATCTGGATTCTTAACATAAAACCGGTGTTGATACATCTGCTGATAGTGCTGATGGACTGTGGTGTCGTATTATCCCCCTACTGTTCTTCCTCCCACACTTCTGGGGATATCAACAGCAGTAATCATCAGGCAGGGCTCAATTGATTATCCTCAAAATTTGCTCCTGCTATTGACTATAATGGAAAAAAATTGTGCTTCTGAATTATTCAGAATGAAAATATACACACAAGCAATCGATAAGGCACATCTGATATTAAAGACAAATTAAAGCAGGCAGTCGAAGGGGGCTTTAGGCAGCTGCTCCATACAAAGAAGAAAGCGTTTTGGAGATAAAGGAAGAATGTTTTCTCTTTTTCAAGGGGATGTTCTATTATAGCTGTCAAAGCTTTTCAAAATTAACATCTTTATTAATGGAGACAATAGGGTTTCCTGTCCAAATGGTTTCTTATAAATGGTGGAGTGTTGCTTCAGATTCTCACACAGTAATTTCTCTCGTCTCCCCACAGTCTTTTAAAATTAAGTGCAACAAACTATATGGAGGGATTAAATTATAGAAAAATGCTCAGGTCAGAAATATAATATTCATGAATATGAAGTCAGATGCTAAAGCCCTTGAAGATTTTGATTGGAAGAAGGAGTTAGTTAAATTAGTGGTGAGGGGGAAAATGTGTTTCTTATGACTGCAACAGTGAAAAAAAAATACCTTCCTAATTTGAATCCTTGATATAAAAATCCATGACCATGGAAGTGTGTGTGTGTGTGTGTGTGTGTGTGTGTGTGTGTGTGTGTGTGTGTGTGCATACTCATTTGCAGGGTAGAGGGAGAACTCTACTTTTGCTACAGTTTAGAATTGGAATTATTTATTCTGAATTCTAAAGAAAGTCAAACCCAGGTAGCCTTATAATTCTATCTCATCACCTACACAAAGGGAGGTGTCATGTTGCATAGTTATTCAGTGGGTTGACTATAGGTAGTCAGTTGGAGTCCTCACATTTTCTTTTTCTTAGTAGCCGGCTGAATTATCTGGATAATTACCTCAGTGCTCCATTTCCTCTTGCTGGTGAGATTTTAGCCTTTCACATTCCTCTGTGCTCTGCAGGATGAGATTTTGGCCACTAACCCAGAAAACTATAGAGAAGCAGATTCTCCCTCCTTTGGGGTCAGGAGCCAGTGTGAAGAACAAGAGGTTTTATTAGGTGGGAGGGAGCGATCTCCCACTCTTGGTTGAAGTGTCACTCAATTAGGAGTCTTTCCCTATACTGCTGAGTAGAGAGAGAAAAATCTCCAGGGATGTTATTCTATTCCAACTCTACTTCAGAGGTGAAAAGTCAGCTCAGTACTTGGAGAGGCATGCTCTTCCATGGAAATTAGGAGGCACACTGAACATCAGAGAGAGGCATTTGCCCTACTGGAGAGACGACTTTTTTTCCTTCCTTTGTAGACATTCATTTTGGGTTTTCCACCTATGAATGAAATTACTGCTTTAAAAAAATCAAGAGAAACAAATGATCTGTACTCTTCTTCTTTCCTCCTCCTCCCTCTCCTGCTCCCCCCTCAAGATATGTACAAGGGTAGTTAATATCTCTTATTGGTAATGTGCTCATTCCTGGTGTAGATCTCCACTCTCTTAGAATACTTTGATCCCTTCAAGGCTCAGCTCAAATGATGAGTCTTAGCGGAAATCTTTCCTAATTCCCCTGTTGCTAGTGCCTCCTGAAATACTTGTATTTCTTTTGAAAAATAGCTTGTAATTACTATTCTGTGTACACACGGTCTCTGAAGTCAGAGGACCAGGGTTCAAATACCACTTCTGATGTTTACTATTTTGTGATTTTGGGACGGTTTCTTAACTTCCCTGGACTCAGTTTCCTCATCTGTAAAGTGAAGAGGTTGGACCATACAGCCTCTGAGCTCCCATTCAACTATAAATCTATGATCCTCTGATCCTCATGTACCCCAGCAGGTCAATATGTTCTTTGAGGCAGATACTGGTTTTGGCTTTATGTCCCCAGCACCTGATTAGTGCCTGATACGTGGTAGGACAAAGACTTGTCAAACTGAATTAGACAATAATTAAAGTTGATGAGGTTAAAACAACTTTGGATCTCTGGCTTTGTAATCTCTGAAGGGACTTTCTATCACTGAGGGCATTTGTTCTAAGCTATATGGAGGTTGTTATTATAAGCTATAGTGTTTTATATTAAGGCCAAGGGCAGATTTCCCAATAATGCCTTGAGAATTTTCCTTAAGTTCTCCCTGCCCTGTGGCCTTGCCTTGGCCTCTCCCTACCTCCTAGTTTCCACTCTAACCCATTAGCAAGCTCATAAACCTGCTTTTCCCTCTTTATTCATCTCCTATTTTCCTGGCAAGGCTCTAAATGCAGGAAAGAATATGAGATCCCCTGGGTCTTGCAATGGCTTGCCAGACAATGACTGGCTAGGACAAGTCTCAGGAGTAAAAGAGGAACTTTAAGCTTTGGTGGGCAGCCAGATAAATTCTTTGGGCCCTGACTACTTCTCATAAGATATAAACCACCAAATAAGCTTTCACTGAGAAAGACAGCAGGGTGACAAGAGAGAATATTAATCTGCCACAGCAGCTGTTTGCTCTTATAAAACAGATCAGTCTTTATAATAATGGGAAATCCAAGAGGCAGGTTTGTTGATTGAGTTGAAAGTCAATGGGAATCAAGGAATCATCCATGTTGAATTATTAAGGATTTCTAAATTAAGCCTTTTGGAGGAAGAGAAAACTTCATAGAAACTTGCACTATTTTCTGATTTCTTTGCTGTCATGTTATAAGAAGTTAGTATTAGACATCTGTAAACACATCAATCAAAAAATAAACAACAGGTGTACTAAATAGACATAAATCAAAATGGATCTTTGGCTACCACATTTATAGGGAGATCTGGAATACTTTCAATGGATAATGGACAGGGGAAAAAAAGAGTACCTATGCAGAGCTATCAGAATTTGAAAGAGGATGGAAAATAAAAGTTGACGTTGAGAAGAAAATCAAAAGAATATGCTCAGCATTTTGGTCATCCTGATTTAGGTTGTCAGTTTGAGAAATAGAAAAAACAATTGAATGAGGGTGAGCAGGGTTTATTTTTAAGATCATTTTCTATTATTAAAACAATACAATCCTCTCTGCTGAGAATTGGAAAGATTTTTTTTTCTTTTTGCTATCACTTTAATGTTACCAGTCAGCTTTTACTTCTCGAGGCTCTGGGAGAATAATAGAAAGACTCAGGTTGAAATCCTGCTTCTGAGGCTTACTTTCTGTGTGGTCTTGGAAAAGTCACCCCACATCACTGGGTCTCAACCTCCTCATCAGTATGACAAGGGGTTTGTACTAAGTAGAAGTCCATTCCAGCTCTAAATATATGAGCTGGTGTGCTACTAGGCTGAAAATTTTAAATACAAATTCCTTTTCCTAATACTTTCACATGCCTGGAATATTTGTGGCATTACTTCAAAATTAGTACTCAGAGGATGACTTAGTACACTGCAATATCGAGTCTTGTCTGTGAAGGCTCAAATACAAAGAAAGTAAATTTGTGTGCGAAAAGGATTCTTTTCAAGTTTGAGGTAAGTTCCAATAAGTTCATGAAAGCTTTGTGGAAAAGTTTGCATGATCCTTTTCTCCTGTTTGTCCTCTGCTTGAAGGGCAGAGGACAACCTCAAGAAGCACCTTTGCGACTTCTGATGCTTGTGGCTTTAATATTCCAGGCTGGAGTCACAGAGCTCTGCTACAGATGCTAAGCATTCAATCCTGAAGGCTCCACTTCATCATCAGGTAATTAGTATTTTCATTAACTTGCTTATTGTCAAGGAAAATGAGCCTTGATCATCTAATTTTTCCTCAATGAGTTGAATATTGTAATATATCTATAATTAATGTGCTTTATGCCACAAACGTGTAATGGAGTGGAAATCTGAGGCTGCTCCCAGCAGTCACTGTCAGTAAATGTTTGATGAATAAACAGAGACTTTCTAATGGGAAATGGTGGCGACTTTTATAAGCAGACACAATAAAGACTTTATTAACATACTTAAGAAGCATTCTGGGAAATAGAATTGAATGCATTATTACTGTAGGCTCCTTTTGTGAAAAGTAAATTTTACTGTCCCCATAACAAATGTTTGCTTGTTTGATGTAAGTTGTAGTATCAGTCCTTTATAGAGCATTCTACAATTTAATGTAATGAAGCTTGAATTAGTGACATATCCCCCATGGAGTTGCAATGTTAAAAAACCACATCAAAAAACTCAATGAGTTAATTATTTGCACACCTGACTCACGAAGAAAGGAAGTGGCGAAGTCATTTGAGGATTTGGGGAAGTTGAAGTCCAACTTGTGAGTGTTTACTTTGAATGATGGACATTGGAAATAGCCTTTATGTCTGTGATTTCTATTTAACAGTTTCAAAAGAGAAAATACAGAAGAGGTGGGTTAAATCTAATAGGATATTTCTGAAAGCTCTAGCAGTACTTGAATCTATGGCAATGGGAAATTTTACCAAAGGTATAAATCCTTCTATATTCACAGCATCTTGTAATTTTAGTTGATTTTATTGCATTATTACTTAGAAGGTATATAGGATCATATACTCTAATGAATCAGTGATCCCACTGATGCAGGTATTTCTTCCAATGATACAGATGGTAACCCATCCATGTTTGTCCATTCTGGGCAACTCTTGTTTATATCCTCCTGTAAACTTGCCATGTGAGCTGCACCCCACTTGTGGGAGGTTGTTCTTCACTTTCTCTTGACCTCATGAGGACCCCAATGAAGCATGCCTTCTGGTCACCTGTTATTTCTTGTTCTTGTCATCTTCTTTTTCACTCATACAGTCTTTGATGATGTCTTTTACTCTATATCTCTCCTTCATCATTCTCTGTAATAAATTGTAGTCTACTCATTGGTTCTTTAAGGTGCCCTTTGGTGGGTGATTCTCCTTCAAATTTCTTCAATGACTGGAGGGTTTCTTGTCTTTTGGCCACACAGCTACAAAGAATCACATAGTATATGTTTAATAAGTATCTGTTGACTTGACTTGATGTTGAAGGGACCTGAAGAGATCATCTATCTGGTCTTCAGACAGCAAATCAGGAATAGGTATATTATTATTCCTACTTTGAAGTTGAAGCAACTGAGATCTAGAGCTTAAATGACTAATTACTTGAGGATACTTAGCTATTGGTGGTAGCAGTCACAGGGAATTAGAACACAGGTTTTTATCGCAATCTCTTATGAAATTCTAAAGCTATATGTTTTCACCGCTTTTACATAAATTTTTTTGTCAGAAATCCTGTCCCTAATACCAAGGAAATGGTAACCCATATAAAACTTTGCCATATATATTCAGGTACAAAGGTCACGTTCATCAATTGAACCAGTATGTGGTTATAACAACTTCAGGAAAGATGATGAAGCAAAGGGTAAAAAAAAATTGGACTGAAAGGAATATTGTGATAGGGAGGTTTGAAAGAGGCAAGAAGGAAATAGGGTTTAGTCTAGTTGGAATGTATAGGAAATAAAACAAAATTATTCCCTAAAGGATATTAATAAAGTTTAAAAGAGAAATTTAAAATTATCCAATTACAAGGAAATATTCATTGTTGCTAGTTATGTTGGTGGTGTGGAAATAAAGATTTTGCTTGACTGGATCATATGATGAGGAAGGTTGAATAATGTCCAAAGAGGCTAGAAAGAAAGGCTGGGGTTTGAAGGGCTTTCAAAGCTAAACAGATAAGTTTGTGTTTTATCCTAGAGGGAATAAGGAGCCATGGGAATTGATTTAGTAGGGAAATCACAAGGTCAGATCTATCCTTAAGGAAAATGACTTTGGGAGGAGTATGCAGGATGGATTGGAAGCATGAGGAATCTGAGACAGGGAGACCCATAAAGAGAATGTTGCAATAATCTAGGTGAGAGATGCTGAGAGTTTGAAACAAGGCGGTAGGCAGTTAAATAGAGAGAAGGGGTCAGATGTGAAAGATGTTGTGGAAGCAGTAAGGACAAGGTTTGGAAATCTTGGTTTTGTCATACATAATGTAATCTTGGGCAAGTTAGCTCACCTCTGAAGACCTCAGATTCCTCATCTAGACAATGAGAGGTTTAGACTAGATGGCTTTTAAGCTCTAAAGCTATGGTCCCATGATTAATAAGATGCTAATTCAGACACTTTACCATTATCTTCATAAAATACAAAGCTTAAGAAAAAGAAATCTGGGCTTTTCATACTTTTACACCTGAGCCATTTAAACTTGACTATTATTTTTCACGCATGACATATTTAGTGTAAGAAGATAAGTATGAATCAAACAATTAGAAATGGGAAACCATATCTATATTAATATCCCTTTCTATTAATGTCATTAAAGGAACAGCAACTGGTAGTAGTTAAGATCTGTTGTTTTGGACAATGATCTTATAAAGTTCTTATAGCTGTCTGTGGTTTTAATTGTAAAGTCTTTATATGAGACTCCTGTATTTTCACACACACACACACACACCCACCCTACCTCTTTCCACAAAAATGGATTTTTCCCTATGATCCTGATTTTTAGATTATACTGTTTGAAAAATGTTTCCCTTAATTTTATTCCATTAGATCTAAATACTAAAATATAATTCATCATAGTTTCAAGATAGAGCAAGGTTTTTACTTTTTCTGAGGTTAAGCTGCTATAAATGCTGAGTGAGACATGGTGGATGGCTATTGCTACATGTAGGAGTACAGACCCATGAAAATTTCAACCATATAAAAAATACAAGGAAAATCCTCAGTTTTATAATTTCATTCTTTTTCTGCCATTAGCTTTTTCTTCTTAAAGATTCAGTGGCTCATTCTTCAAGATTTTTTTCATTATGACATCTCTGAAGAAATTAATGAATGTGTTGCCAAATTCTTGCTTTCTAGGACAGCACCTGTACTCAGTCATATGCACAGGTTTAAGTGTAAAAATAAAACGTCAAGAATGTTAAGGGTCCACTAAGGTGGTTAGGGAGAGAGCCCCAGGCAAAATGGTTATGGTGGCAAAGTTTAGTTTTGTTTTGTTTATCACAGCCTCTACAATCTCCCATTTCCCTCTTCTTATTAAAGTCTGCTCTCAAATCTTTAATTTTTTGTAAAGTATAAATAAACGATAACTTACAAAGTAGTTACACATTTGTGGTACTCTGTCCTTACTAGTGAAGGGTAAGGGGTTTGGCTCTATTTATTATTGTAGGTGCAAGGTATGTTTTTGTTTGTATTATGAACCCAAATTGTAGAAAATAACTTCCCTGGAGAGGGAGCACTTGAGAACAAATCACTAATGTCAGAATGTAGGTGGAGATGACTTTAGGGCCAGGAAAGATGTTTTAATGTTAATTGGTACCATTATATCTGTTGCTGTCTCTGATAGCTCCATCAGTAAGCCAGCGACAAGGATAATACTTCAGCAAGGCCCATAGCCATAATTGGGCAAAGGAGGTTACTGTAGGTTCCTCATAGAATGGTGTGAAACTTAGGGAATGTTTAGAGAGTTACAGAAGTATGAGCTAGATAAGAAATATATTACATAAACAAGGGAATCCCACATTCTTATATTGGAGAAGAGATTATAAAACAGAATAGAAATCTTGACAGCCTTAATAATATGAATTTACTGCCACTAAAACAAAACAGAAGAAATGAAACAGATTAGGGTCAGGGTCCTTAACTCAGGATCCGAAGTCCCTCTAAGAACTGTGAGTTGATCATTGTATTGATCAGAAATCAGTATTTTTTCAAGCTTATTTTTCTTTACAATATTCTTGTTACTAAGCAAACTATTTTCCTACTTCTTATTTCATTCTACATCCATTCACATGTCTTTCCAAGTTTCACAGAACCCAACCTTTTTATTACTTCTTAGAGAACAATAACATTCCATTATGTTCATATAACATAATTTATTCAGTCATTGCCCAACTAATGGACACCTCTTAGATTCCAGTTATTTACCATAACAAAAAAGCAGTTATAAATATTATTGTACTTGAGGGGCGGCCAGGTAGCACAGAGAGTAAGAGCACCGGCTCCAGTGTCAGGATGACCTGGAAATAGAATCCCAGGCTCAGACACTTATCACCCACCCAGAAACACCTGGCCATGTAACCTTGAGTAAGTTACTTAACCCCAATTGCTTAGGGGTGGCCAGGTGGCTCAGTGAGTAAGAGCACAGGCTCCAGTGTTGGGATGACCTGGAGATCGAATCCCGGGCTCAGACACTCGGCACCACACCCAGAAATAACTGGCCCTGTAACCTTGAGCAAGTTACTTAACCTGGATTGCTTAAAAAATATATTATTGTACTTGAGTCCTCATTCTCTTTCTTGATCTCTGGGAATAATCACATATAATCACAGCTGACCTCCTTTTAGAGACTCAACAAGTCAACCAATTCATTACTAGTCACTGACTTAAAATCCTATCCTCAATGAGGTTTAAAGGAGTGAACAAGTACAATGAACCAGGAGATGGCTGTCCTTATCACACAGATTTTAAGCTGTGACATTGTCATTGGGCATGTCCTCATCCTCTGTAGGTTGAGTGAGTGTGTAACCAATGTGCAAAAAAAAGTTTAATATCCCTATAAATTCATCAATTGATTCAGGAGCCACGGAAAACACACGATTGATAACGATAATGATGATGATATGATTGCTATTTTATTCTTATTCTCTCTAAAATTGACAGAACTCAGATAAAAAATTTAATTCCTACATAGCACATTCTGACTTTTCTCATTGCAACAAGCAAAATCTATGCCTTCACAGTTACCTTGACATAGTACTTTTGATCTGTTATGCTGCTGTTTGAGATGTCATGGGCTTAATTCAACGCAGCAAACACTAATTAAGCACCTACCATGAGCAAGTTATTGTGCCGAGTGAAAAGGTTACAAAGACAATATTAAATCAATCTGTACCCCAAGTTGCTCCTTTTCTATGAGAATGATACAACATTTACACAGATAAACAAAAACCATCATTTGGGGAGGAAGCAAAGCAAAGGAATTGTGGAAAACATAAAATATGGCACTTGGGCTTGGTATCGAAAGAAGTTAGGGACTCCTAGGGACAAGATGGCAAATAATCTGATATAGGATATACATATGTAATCATGGAAACATATTTCTGCATTAGTCGTGTCGTGAAAGAAAAAAACAGAACAAAAGGGGAAAGCCACAAAAAACACTAAACAAAAAAAGAGAAAATAGCATATTTCAATTTGCATTCAGATTCCATAGTTCTATCTCTGTGCATAGATAGTATTTTCCATCATAAGTCTTTTGGAACTGTCTTGGATCATAGTATTGCTAAAAAGAGCTAAGGTAGCCATAATCGATCATCAAACAGTATAACTGTTACTGTGTACAATGTTCTCTTGGTTCTGCTCATTTCATCACTTCATGTAAGTCTTTTCAGGTTTTTCTGAAAACCACCTGCTTATAATTTCTTATAGCACAATAATATTCCATTACATTCATATATCATAGCCATTGAGTCATTATATTTAACTGTTCCTCAATTGATGAGCATTCCCTCAATTTCCAATTCTTTGCCATCACAAAAAGAACTGTTATAAATATTTTTGTACCTGTAGGTCCTTTCCCCCTTTTTATGATCTCTTTGAGATGCAGAACTAGTAGTGGTATTGCTGGATTAAAAGTTATGCACAGTTTGATTGCCCTTTGGGCATAGTTCCAAATTGTTCTGCAGAATTGTTGGATCAGTTCACAACTCTACCAACAATGCATTAGTGTCCCAATTTTCCCACATCTTTTCCAACATTTATTATTTTCCTTTTCTGTCATATTAGCCAATCTGATAGGTGTGAGGTGGTACCTCAGAGTTGTTTTAATTTGCATTTCTCTAATCAATAATTAGAGTAGTTTTCCATATGTCTATAGACAGCTTTAATTTTTTTTTCATCTTAAAACTGTCTGCTCATATCCTTTGACCATTTATCAATTGGGTAATGACTTGTATTCAATAAATTTGAGTCAGTTCTCTATATACTTGAGAAATGAGGCCTTTATCAGAAACGCTTGCTATAAAAATTGTTTCCAAGCTTTGTGCTTTCCTTCTAATCTTGGTTACATTGGTTGTGTTTGTGCAAACCCCTTTTAATTTAATGTGATCAAAATTATCCATTTTGAATTTGATACTGTTTCTGTCTCTTGTTTGGTCATGAATTCTCCCTTTCTCCATAGATCTGACAGGTAAACTATTCCTTGCTCTCCTAATTTGCTTATGATGTCACCCTTTATGTCTAAATCATGTACCCATTTTGACCTTATCTTGGTATATGGTGTGAGAGGTTGATCTATGCCTAATAGACCTAATATCTACCTAATATGCCTGATATTTTGGAGCGCCCACTGATTGCTCCTAAGATCCTCTTTAACTTGGTCCCTGTGAATCTTCCTAGCAACAACAATAAGACGTAAGGGCAGAGACCCAGAGATCTGGGGCTCTTCTTCAGGGTATGCATGCACTGAGAAGACTCATCCTTGTCCTGCAGAACTGAAGGGCTGGGGAGCCAAATGCTTGTAGTTCTACATAGGTCTTGTAGGTATTAATTGCCTGACTTGTGATCCTTAAGTATTTATGTTCCTTCTCAGGATCTCACCTAAAATCTTCTCATAATATCTTTATATCATAGTTTCCCACGCTACCATTTCCAGGCAAACATTGCTTGTGGAAAAAAAAAAGCAAAAAAAAATACACCCTAGGGAAACCTTGTCCTAGATTACTAGTACTACTATTTAGTCCTAAGTAGTCTCGCACCTCTGTATTCTGAGGGAGGAGGTATGTTTTAGTATTTCTTTCCTAGGACCTTCATTGGTTTGTCCATTATTCAGAGTCCAAACTTCCTTTTGATAATTTTTAAATTAACATTGTTGTAGTCATGTATATTGTTGTTTTGTCACTTCCAAATTTTACTCAGCAACATATATTTAATACAAAGTATGGAAATAAAATACAAATTTCTAAGTATGCAGTCCAAATTACTTAAAAATATAAATGACCCCAAAATCTGTCCATAAATATAGTATAACCAAAAAAAAAAAGATTAGATTCAAATTAGGGAAAATGATTTTCTGACAGATTTCTCCCCCTAAATTGTCATTCTGGGTAAATAGCAGTAGAATTTGATTTTTACTGACTGAATTTTTCCATATTAACTTCTCAAGTTTCAAGAAGTGACATAATACTAACATTGGATTGATTTCCTTAAGAACCTGTTCTGAATAGACTCTTAGGTTAAGACAAAAAATGTTCCCAACTTCTTTTTTTTTTTCTTTCCTGAAACAAAAGTCCCAGAATGTGATTCTTTATTTTGTTGGATGAAGACAGAGGGGATGGCAAAGTGGGCAAAATAATGCATGTAAAGGCATCTGTGTCCTGAGGCACACTGACACTTCCCTAATGGACTACAGTACACATAAAAATAATTAATCATGTGGAGAAGGCATTGCCAAGGTTAGAACTGAGGTCTCTGGTTTTTAATGGAAATGTTCCGTGCTTGAACTAAAAGAACAAGTTCCCTAGCTCAAGCAGTGGGGCATCTGTCATACTTAACTCAGAATAGTTCAGGAGTTCAGTAAAATATCAGATAGAGTTCAGCACTTTTATTTCTCAGGGTATTAAAACTATATATAATAAGAAAGAAGTGCATGTGATGAACTACTCTGCATCGTGGATAGAACATCAAAGAGCCTGAAACTTAGAATTTCAGGAAATATAAAAAAATACTTCCGTTAGATGTTTCTTTTTGTATGACATATGTGTGTGTTTAAAAGAACTAAAATAGAACATAAAAATGTAGGAGAAGGCAAATTTGAATATATTTCCTTGGCTGTTTTGAACAAAAACTGTGTTGATATCCCCCTCATTTGTTTCAACTTCTAGGAGAGGATATGCAAACAGGCAAAGGTAAAATCTTCACTGAAGGATGGGAATGAGACATGCCACGGTCCAGTTCTCTAAGGCTCTGTAGGGAGAGAGATATTTTCATGGGTTGGAGTGGGGAAGGTGGCAGCCCAGTAGGTCTGGAGCCTCACAAAGGAAGCTAGCAGGTGAGGATTATTAGAAAAGGGATATAGTACACTTCAGGGAGCTAACTGGATATTACTAAAATGAGTGCTTTCTATTGGTCCATTGAAAATGTTGAATCACTGTCATCACCAGACAATAAACTTAATTTTTCCATACTGTTAATAAATCATTCCTGGGGAGTAGTTCATATACTTGCAAAATCTATGTAATTGGAACATATTATTTAATATTATTAAATGGCTTAACAAAGGAGAAGGATTTGAAGCTTAGGCAGGAGAGCTGGTGGGTAGGGAATAAAAAATACCCAACACCCATTTCCCCTTGAAAAGGAAGATGGAAGCTACTTTCCATGAAGAGAAGGGGATGATTTTTGGATGATTTGTCTCTCATCTGTGCTGCCTTGCTCGAAAATGCCAGAAAAGTCAGGGTGGGCTGGAATGCAGGAGGTATGGCTGGCATGCATGAGGTCAACCTTGCTGCTCCATCAGACTGATCAGCAAAATTGCTGTTCCAATAGCAGCTGTACTGAACTCCATGGCTACAGTTGGTTGCTAATTTTGAAGGTACTTTGCTATAGATTTTATAGCTGGCCTATCAGTGACAACCTCTCTCTCTTTCTCTCTCTCTCTGTCTCTCTCTCCTCTCATATACAAACTATATATTTATCTAACATAAGGCAGAAGATGAGGATCTCTCCTTTTATATGTTCTAAACAACTTGACCTTTTAAATAGGCACAGTATATTGAATAATCAATTTCCAACAATTAGGAGAGTCCCATTTGAATAGACTTAGAGGCACAAGTTACCTATATATATGTATATACACATGTATGTGTACATATATGTGTATATACATACATACACATATACATGCACACACATACACATATACATACACACATATATGGGGATACAAAGCAAAATCAGTAGTGTATCTGCCTTCAAGGACCTTATATTCTAATGGGTCATATAGCATGTACACAAATAGGCACATGTGAGATAAATACACAGGAGAAATAAGATAATTTAAGAGGAAAAGATGCTAGTAACCAGAAAGACTGGGAAAGACTTTCTCCAGGAGGTGATGTTTGAGCTCAATATTGATGTAGTCAAGAGATTCCAAAAGAAAAAAAATACAGGCAAGAAGGGAAAGCATTTTAGGCATGAGGAACAGTCAGTGCAAAGGTACAGAGATGCAAAATGGAAGGGAAAAATTAGCAAATTTGCTGTGGAATTATTAGGATATGAAGATCATATGGAGATTTTTTTAGATATGCACTTCTAATTTATAGTATAAATAAATGAATACTGCAGGAAAGATGATAGACTTTCAAGAAGCTTACGAAGAGAACTTAGGCTTAAAAAACCTTCCTGTGGGTCTTACCAATAAGAAATCTCTATGCCATCTATATCTATATATAAATATCTGCATCTATGTCTATGTTTATGTCTATATACCTATGTCTCTCTCATCTAGTTCTAAATAGATAAATGTAATAACCTGTCCTATTGGAATGTAATGAAGGAGAAGGATGTAAGGGACAAAAAATAGATATTGAAATGCAAAAGGGAAGTGCATTTTGATGCAAATATAAAGGACTTGAAGCTTTAATAGTTCAGTTGCATATGAAGAAGCTTGTCAGACAATAAAATCAGTGCCTTCCCATTACACTTTTGTCCCCCCTACTACTCCTATGTAGAAGACCCAACAAGAATCTGGGAAGTATAACTGGGTTGAGCAAAGATGAAATCCTTCAATGAAGGAAACCACCTCTGAATCAGAATTGTGTAAGAGGAGAGGTTAAGTCCCACTTAACCTTCTGCGTGACCTCAAAGGTGAGGCTCTGAGGAAGTCAAAGAGGTCATTCCTGCTCAGAGGACTATTTTTAACACTACAGCTGAAGAAAGTATTGTAACAGCCAACTAAACCAGAGGCTAGAGGTGGTGAAAACTGCAGCTACCTACTGAAGCCCAAACCAAAACAAAACAAGTAAAACAAAAGCAAAAACCTAGAGCAAAAAAAAAACAAAACCCTAGAAATCCAGCAGATCAACCATCCAGCAGAGTATAGCGCCAATGCAATATTCATAGCACAGACAGGCATTGTAAATATTCCAACATAGTTCTCAATCACAAAATATAGAAGACAGAAGCACAACATTTATTCAAACACCAGATAACCAAATCCCAACACCAGGAAACCGAATCCATCATAGCAACATAGAAGTTAATATACCACAACACAGCAGAGTGACACACCATCCTTTAGCCTTCCCACAAACCAACACTTACAAGCCTGACTGCTTGCCTGCTGTCCTCTCTCCTCCCTCTGTCTAGCTGCTCTGACTCCCAGCTTCCTGTGGGCTCTCCTCCACACTTCAGCAAACTCCTCCCACCACAGGCTCCATGTGATTACATTCAGCCTATTAGGGGTCAGGGAAGATCTTCAAATTTCCATTACCATTACAGAGATGCTTCCTGTGGACTAAGTGATCTGCTTGGTCCAGTCCAGAGGCAGCTGAACTTATGAAGATCTCAGCTCTGTGGCTAAGTGTTAACTTGATCTAATCTAGTATTAAACTGACCTTTCCAGATGAGATGGTATACCCTACAAGGATCCAGCCCAGTCCCACAGTGAACTTCAAGAAGACCCACCAAAGAAAGAAAGAAAGAACATCAAGTCCTTGCAGTTCTGGAATTGTGAGTTTCATTAACCACATATATTGTCTACACACATATTTCAGTACCATTGTACTTTAAACTCATGCCTATCTTTCATTCCACTGACTCTATATGTATTTGTGGGAGAGTGTATTTCATATTTTTTGGGAAAAGTTTTATAATTATTCTTCTTGCTATTGCCTTTGAATAAATGCCTTTGTTGAGGACAGAGTCTATTGGCTGATTGTTAAAGTGAAGCACACTAGTAGGGGCTTGTGAAAAACAGATGAGGGAAATAGTCACCCACAGGGTTACCCCTGGAACCCTGAGAATAGTTGCTGCTTATCCCCTGGAGATCCAATCTGTGAGTGCGAGAACAGGTTGGGGGAATGAGGACAGAGGGGGTTCATCTATAAAATTGGGATGATAAAAAGAACACCCCCCCTGTGTTGTAAAGGTTGTTGTAAAGATTAGATGAACTAACATATGTAGAACTCTTTGTAAACCTTAAAGTACTTTACAAAGTCTATCTATTATTAATGTATGTTGATGTATATATAGGTATATACACACATATGCTATGGTATAGTGGAAAAAACACTGACTGTGAATTAGATTCCACTTTTGTCTTTAAGACTTGCTATTTTTGTGACCCTGGGCAAGTTGCTTAATTTCCCAGGTCTCAGTTTCCTCATTTGTAAAATAAAACCATTGAATTAGATGGACCTCTAAGGTCCCTTCTAGCTCCAGATTTATGTGAAATCTCTCGCACACACATATATTATGTACAATAGCATATATGTATTTATTTTTATGTGTATATCTATATATATAATTCCCATCAAACTTGGAGATGAGAACATCCTGCTATTGTTGGCATCATATCTGCAAAGGGAGCAGGAAGCAAAGACACTTCTGCAAAAATCCATTCATAATCAATAGCATTGGTGTGGACAGCATTTGTTAGTTTAAGACTATAACTGGTCAAAAAAGGGAGACTATGGGAAGATGGAAATAATAAACTGGAACTTTACTGAAGGGAGGTCCATCCTTTGAAGAATGGCTCAATAAGTTGTGGTATATGAATATGATGGAATTCTATTGTGATGGAACAAATGAAGAAATGTATCAGAGATGCAGAGACATATAAACTGATGCAGGATGATGTAAGCAGTCAGAAGAGCAATTTATACAAAATTTAATCTTACAAAAATGAACAACTTTCAAGACTTTTTAAATGAAGAATGAAAAGAGCAGAACCAGGAAAACTAGTTATTTATAGAATAACAGCACTGTAAAGACAAACAGCTTTGAAATCTGTAAGAACTCTGATGAAAGCAATGATCGTCCATGACTCCACAGGACTAAAGATGAAACAAACTATCAACCTCTTTACAGAGAGATGATAGAATAGGGTGCAGAATGAGACATATAGATTTTTGTATACAACCAATGAAGCAATTTATTAAATTTAATTATGTATATTTGTTATAAGGAATTTATTTTTCTTTTCTCTTCTTTTAATAGGGTGGGAAGTAGGAAGGAGAAAAAAGTAGGTTTCTGTTAATTAAAAAAATTAAAAATAGAGGTGGGAGATGCTACAGATGTGGAATGTTGCATGCACTTTCAGATTAGGTCACAACACTGTTATTTTTAATTTAGTCATTTAAATTAATTTTAAATATTTTATATTTTAAATATTTATACAATACCTGCTACATGCCAGGCAGTGTGCTAAATGCTTAAAATTATTATTTTATTTGAGCCTCACAACAACCCTGATAGGTACTACAATTATCCCCATTTTATAGATTAAGAAACCGAGACAAACAGAAGTTAAATGACTTACCCAGAATCATACATCTAGTAAGCAAATGTCTGAAGTCCAATTTGAACTCAGGTCTTTCTGATACTGGCCCCAGAGCCTAGTGTCACCTGGCTGCCCCTCTACTTTACTATGAGACCTACACTAGAGTAGACACAATCTCTAAGTATTTATAATATAAAAGCAAAACACATCAATATAACTTAAAGAAAAAGAAAGATATAAACACTCAGGTTCAATAAGCACCCTTATTGATTTGGTTCTCTAGTTACATAAGAGAATTGATTCCTTCTTTTGAGGAGATGATGGTCTAATACCACAAAGCTAAAGAAATTGGAATGAGAGACTTGGGGAAAACCCTAAGAAAATTTTATAGCTAAATTTTATAGGGGATTAAATTCATCAGGCTCTTCACCCTCCAAACCAGAGACCATACCTGGGAGAAGGTAAGCCACTCAGCTAGGCAAGCAGTTATGCTTGAGTAGTTTATACTCTTCCCCCTCCATCACTTTCTACCTCTTGTTCTGATAATTGAAATCAAATTAACGTTGACATTGCCTCTGGAGAGGGAAAACCATTTGATTATTCCAGTGTTCCTCTCATCAACTTAGTGACTTTGCAAACCATAACTGTCTTTCTTGGACAGTACTTAATCTCTTTATTTTTCCTGATAAACTTCTTAACTATAAACCTCTTGAGGTTAAAGACTAATTTTTGTGTTTATATTTTCAGAGTTTGGTTAAGCACTTGGCATATAATCAACATTTAAAAAACACTTCATTCATTAAAAAACATTCATTCATTCATTCATTTTGAATACCTACAATTTTCCATACTAACTGTGTGACCTTGTGTGAAGGAAATGACAAGCCACTTCTTTGCCAAAAATCCCCCCATGGACAGTATTGACATGCTATGGTCCATAGGATTATAAAGGGTTGGACATGAGTGAATGAATGAACAACAACAATAATAATTTTCCTAAAGTCATTAGTTACCTTTATTACAAATTAAGGATGCAGTGAAAAAAATAGCATCACATATATTAGCTTTTTTTTTTTTTTACATCTCTATGAATTTATCCTGTCTGCGTTTCAAATTCAGCTCTGATAAGAATGGTGACTGATTTCTATTTAAGTTCCCTTATTTGTAAGACAGACATTTTATTTAAACACAATTAAAAATATGTCTTTGCCTGGAGGACTTATAGAGCATATTTGAAGAGATACAAGAAGAATCTGCATGATAATTAAAGTACTGTTATGATTGTTATTTCTAATAGAATACCATCTCAGTTCTTGACCCATGCTTTCTTCTGATAGTTCATAAAGGAGTAAATAAAGGATCAAAGCAGAAATATATGTCAGAAAGACTGGTTTAATCAGTTTCTCTCTCCCAGGACAGCTATGATGTATGCTGACTTTGAATTCGCTAGTTACTGGTTTGCTCTATATAAGACAGGTACAGATGGAGGTCTAATATTATGAAACATTTGGCTGTGCAGCAAATTTTTAATATAAGAAAATTGCTGTCTATTTTCTTTGTTCTTCCAAATTCTTAAATCTTTCCATTTCTTGTCCTTGCAACGCATATTTTGATTAGGGTTTTAAGTTTGTTTTCTTTCACATTTTTATGGGATCTGTAATGAATTTTTAATTACTATACCCTTCTTTCATCTGTATTCTATTAATTAAACTTATATAGGATTCTCTTTTCCCTTGTGTTTCCTAAATATTATTTTAGCCTGTGCACATTTTCCTTTATAGCAATTTGTTGGTCTTCAGTTGCTTCCTCCTCTACTTGACTCTCTTGCCAGTCTTTCCTTTCCTGAGCTCCACAGTAAAACGCTTGGAAGCCCATTTGCTCACTTCAGTGACCTGAAGAGCCATAGCAGGGCACTGAACCACAGTGACAGGACAGATTCCCAGGGACTTGTTCTAACACAGCTTTATTTCTTGTAATCCCTTAGCATACTGTCAATTTACCGAGAGTATTCTCTGCCTTCCTTGGACACATAATTACTTCCCCTCGTGTGGCCAAGCTTCCTGTAGGACAATATGAGTTTTGCAGTGCTCTGAGGCTTGGTGATTAAGAATGCCTGCCAGCAGACTCCTTCCATGATGCTATTATGTTGGACTAAAGGTTTAGCAGCCCAGCCTTCTGTGTTGAAACACCAGGTTCAAATTCCAACTTGTCTGTTTATTCCTGTGTACGCTGGAAAAATGTTTGCATGGCTGTGGGTTTTAGGAAGAAAGGGCCAACGCATGAAGGATGCTGCAGTTCTGTAAAAAAGAAACATGCCAGGGCTTATGCCTCCGAGGAAAATTTGTGTTATTACTTGATCATAGAAATGGGAGCTAGGGAATATTGTACTGCTCTGTTTCCAAAAAGAAATTCTAGTTCCCTTGTGATCTGGGAGAAATCTTTTAAACTCTTCCTTTATTTTCTTCACTTGGAAATGGTGATGATGTGATTTTATCAAAGTCCCAAGGGTCCGGAGAGAACCCTTTGCATTTCTAAAGATCAAAGGACTTTGAATTGGGGACAGTGATAAGCTAATGACTCAGCAACACCTTTCATTTTTTTGTACTGGTTCTGTGATGTCCTTGGGGGAGGGAACTCCTGATGAGAGTCCCTTTGCTAATACAAATCTGCAGCTGTTCTGCAACTTAGAGTCCTAGAAAGCTGACTTCTACTATGCTAAACTGCTTCTCTTAACAGTACTAATTATTGATTTATACTACTTTCTGTGTGTTTTTGAAGCTGTAATCTTTTAACTGTCACATTGGCTTGGCCTCATTGTAATGGCTTCTGTAGGTTCAACACAGAATGTCATATTGAATCAAATATACCTGTGTGTTCTTCAATCCTTCTATAGGTTTGTGGTCTCACATTCCCTTTAATGCTTCACATGACGACTCATGCATGTCTTCTCATTCTGCGTGACTCTTGGAGGACTATGTCTTCCTATACATCTTCCACAGGAGGTCCGTCCAATGTATTGGGGATTTTCTGCTCTCTATGTATATTTGAGTTAATATTATTTTAATTTCTTCCAACTCTGTCCCCTGTTACAATTTGGTACTTGGGCTGCTTTTCCTTTTGTGATTCTGCATTTCCTTCTCTGTATAGAAAAAGATAAAACTCTGGTATTTAAATACTAGCAGATTTCATAAGAACTAAAAATAAGCAAGTGTCTACTCAGAGACAAGTTAGATTGAATTTTTCTGATTCTGTTTTTTTCTAGCCATTCACATATGCATTGTTATGGTTGTTGTTCAATCATTTCAGCTGTGCTCGACTCTTCCTCATTCCATTTGGGGTTTTCTTGGCAAAGATACTGGAGTGATTTGCCATTTCCTTCTTCAACTCATTTTACAGTTGAGGAAACTGAGGTCATCAGGGTTAAGACACTTGCCCAGGCTCACAAAGCCAGTAAGCGTCTGAGGCTAGATTTGAACTCAGGAAGATGAATCTTCCTGATTACAGGACCAGAACTCAATCCACTGGACCCCCTGGGTTCCCCACACGTATGGAAGGCCATCCTTATCATATAGTGAATGGTTTCCTCTTTTCTGCCATTTTGGAGTAGGGTTTCATAGCCTGACTACTTTTCTAGAGGGGCACATTATCTTCACATAATTCTTCCTGTAGTATTGGCTTTAACAATGAGGCACAGCGAGGACATTTGGGAATCTTTTAATTGCAAGACATCATCTAGTCCAAATCTCTTCTTGTGCAGCTGAGGACATTGAATCTTACAGAGACGGAAACAAAAACAATTTGCCTAAGAAAGTTGAAGAATTACGACTAAAGCCCACAAAGAAATTCAGAATTAGAAGAGACCTCAGAGTCCTCTAGTACTACCTATATTTGAAAAGGCGTTCCTCTTAAGATAGTTTGGTGATCTGATAAATGGTCATCTAAGTTCTACTGGAAGGCTTCCAGGGACGGTAAGTCTGCTACCTCCAGATGCAGCTTTTTCAGGGGTATGCAGGTGGCATAGTGGAGAGAGTGTTAAAGTTGGATGGAGGAAGACCCCAGTTGAAATTCTGCCTCAGACATTTTGTAGCTGTGTGACCCTGGGCAAGTCACTTATCCCCTCTCAGTACCAGTTTCTTCATTTGTAAAATGGGGATAATAATGGCGCTTATCTTATGAGGCTGTAGTGAGACTCAAATGAGATAATCTGTTTAAAGCTCTTTGTAAACCTTAAAGGGCTATGCAAATGTTAACTATTATTATTAATTGCTAAGGAATTTTTCTATTTCAAATGGGACTCTCTCACTCTGGAACTTGTCTTTCAGATACTTTCAGATATTTTTATTCCCTTGTCTTCTCTCCTTTAGTTTGACAGTCTTCATTTTCTTGGAGATTGCCATATTGCACAGATTCTAGTCCTCTTATCATCCAGATTCTCCTTCTTTGGACTCACTAATGTCTTTTTTTAATGGTTTCAAAAAACATGGCACCAGGAAACAAGATTTTGGCCCTCGGCTGAAAGGGCAAAGTACAGTAGGATTATCATCTCTCCTATCTGGATGCTGATTCTGTTAATTCAACCAAAGAATATATTAACTTCTTTTTTTTTTTTCTGTAATGTCATACTGTGGGTTCACAATGGATTTACAGTCATTTTTATATAAACATCTTTTTTTACATGAAGTTTGGAGAAAAAATATCTTCCTACTGTATCCTATAGCTATATCTTACCTATTTTGTATTTGTGCAATTGATTTTTTATACTTAAAAGTAATACTTTACACTTCTCCTTATACTATAATAAAAGTAATACTATACACTTCTCGTGATCTGAGAATATCATTCTAACTTGCTAGGCACTCCTGGGGCCTTGAATCTGCTGTCCTTTCTAACTTTTTGATGTTTTTAGATTTAAAAATCATCTTATCTCTACTTTTATCAACATCATTCATCAAAATATTAAATGCAACAGAATCAGAAAGAGATATCTGGAACAATCCATTAAAGACTTCACTACAGGTTGACACAGAACTCTTAAGTATTATTTGGGTCTACTCATTCACCTGTGTTTTGAATATATTATTTCTAGATTCCAGCCTGACTCCCAATATTCTTCCAATATTCCCCTCCAAGAAAGTTAGGCAATAGTTTTTTCTCTGGCATGAGAGAGTTCCCAGGCATATCAATCAAAAGAAGTATTTATTAAGCACCCACTATATGCCAGGAGCTGTATTAACTATTGGATAAAGAAATACAAAAGCAAAAGTCCCTGCTCTCAAAGAGCTTACATTCTAATTGTGTGTACACACACACGTATACATATACATACATATACACAAGCATATGCATATACATATATGTATATATACACACTTATACACGTATATATGTATACACACACAAATTTGCAAATTAAATACAAGGGGCCTATTTCATTTCTTTCATTTGAAGTCCTATGCTTCTAAAGAAGGTTTTTCTGATCCAGTTTGGAACTTATCCATTGTACCATCTAGTTGAAGAAACAGATCTGAAACTCAGAAAAGAGATCAGAGATGTAAAAAATAAATTTGGGAACCACATTCTTTGATGTAGTATTTTAGGTTGTGAGAGTGAACAAGATTGCCAAGAGGGAATGTGGAGAGAGAGGAGGAGTGACTACAGATTATGGACAATGAGAATAACCATTATAGAGGGTTGGAAGGAGGAACTAAAGATGGACTAAAGGGGCAGAGAAAGAGTGGACAGAGAGAAAGAAATAGCCTATGATATTTTTTTTAGAAACTAGAGAGTTACAAGTATCCCCAAGAGGAGGTGCATGAAAGAGAGAGAATCATTGCTGGAAGGTCCTAAAGAAGAGGTACAAATCGAGGGATATAGAGGGATTAGCTTTATTGACGTACAGGAGGCAGCTGGGTGATTCAGCGGAGAGAGCGCTAGGCCTGGAGTGAGGAAGACCTGAGTTCAAATTTGGCCCCTTACACTTACTAGCTGTGTGAGCCTGGGCAACTCATTTAATTCGGTTGGTCTCAGTTCCTCATCTGTAAAATGGGCTAGAGAAGGAAATGGCAAACCACTGCAGTATCTTTGTCATGAAAACCCCATGGACTGTATTGATGTTCTCTGTTTCTCTGAATCATGAAGAGTCTGATATGACTGAAATAACAACAAATGCAGTAATACCTTCCATGTTGCAGGGGTTAGGGGGACAGCACATCTACATTCCAGAAAATCTGTGTGAGATTTTTAGCCCTCCTTTTGTATCAGAGAAAAAGGTCTGAATTTTTTTCTTTTTTCTATTATGGGTTGTATACAGTACCTTGTTGTAAAATTTGGGTTAAATCTAGTCATAGGCTCTGTGTTGTCTGCTGGCCTTCATGGGTTGTCTGCAGCTTCTGTAAAACTCCCCTCCCCCCACCCAATTCCCATTTAATTTCTCTTGCCAACCAGCAATATATCGAAACTGTAATGGGAAAATTGAGATGCGGATGGGGTAACTGTACTACTTCCTTGACCAGAGGGAAGGGGCGGGGGAGATTGTGTTGATATAATGGGGAATTTTGAAGGATAGCATTGGCAGAGTAGTAAATACAGAGCTAAGAAGGGAAGTCAGAGGCTTTCTAGGCCAACTATGCTAAAATTTAAAGATGAATAAACTAATACCTAGTAAGGGTGGATGATTTGTCCAATGTTGGAAGTAGTAAGTGTTAAGAAATAGAAATTTACACTATAACTTTATTGTGTATTTAAAAGGAATAGTAAGTTGTACATAATAGTTTGCTTTTCATGTGCAATCATCTCTTTTTATTATGCTATATTGTAGAAATGCTTGTTTTATCTCATAAATTAAAAATATTTTTTTTAAAAGAAAAGAAATGGGATTAGAATACAGATCCTCTTCCTCTGAGTTAGGACTTGTTCTAATGCTTGCCTCCTTAGGAAGGCAAATGAGGGTACTTGGATTTGGTGACCTCAGTATTCTCACTGAAGCAGGAGGCAAAATACTAGGTGAGGGTGGGGATAAGTAAGGATGCAGTTAGGGACCTAAGGAGGAAGAAAAGTACTTGAAGAGGCTTTGTGAGAACTAGTACAAAAGCTAGCAATAAAGTCCAGGACTTTTTTGGTAATGAACCGTGATTTTGTAATGGGTGAAATTTTTTTAAAGAACTTTTTTAAGTGTATTGGCAGGAAGAGGTAAATGAGATGGTATGGGATGCTTAAGGATGAGGATTCACAGATTGAGAAAGGTGGGACATCAGAAATATAAGGTATTTTAATCAAGAGTCTGTTGGTAAATGTTTAACAACCAGCTCCTTAAAATAAAAGTAGGCACAACACACTGTTAAGCTTAATCTTCATTACTGGCATTTTCTGCAACACTTTCTTAAATCTAGATAATTCATGAAACAGAAACCCTGTTTTTTAGGATTTTCCCATGAAGGTGGTGACATTTATATGTCACTAAAAATTTAACAATAGCTCGGTTGGCTTTTTATAGATGGTTCCACCATACTCCTGATCTAGGTTAAAGGTTCATGAAACATTAAAGTGGCTTGTGGTCCACTTTACCAGTTTACCAGATGACCTGAGAAAATAGGGCAAAAGGACCAAAGGTCATGAGGGTAAAGAGAAAGTTTAGTGTTGTATTTACCTACAAGATCAGTGGGTCAGTACTTAAAATCAAATTATAAGATGGTGGAAATTACTACAATGAGACATATTTATGGTTACATGTAGAATGTATTTTTCAATGCCATATTGGACCAAGTGGAAATCAGCATTCCAACAGTTCAGGCCTGCTAGCCCTGAAGTAATAGAAAGGACATTGAGAACCTCATTTCCATTCCTACTTCTGCTATTTACTACCTGTGTAACTATTTAGAGCCAATTAACCTCTTTGGGCCTCAGAGTGTCATCTGTAAAATGAAGGCATTAATACACAGTATTTCCAAGTTTCTTTCTAGTTCCAAAATAATGATTCAATGGAAATAGGTGTTCCTAGAGCTTAGCTTTCTGCACATAACTCGGTAGGGTAAGAGTTTTACCCAAAACAAAAGTATATGGTGCCATGTAGGACATTGCCACTCTGGGTCAATCTTCTCTCTTTCATCACTCACCCTCCTTTGCCTCTCAGCTTCCCTGGGATAAACAGTGTCCAAGAGGTTGAGTTCCAAATTTTTTCCCTCTCTCCCTTCACTCCCTCCTCCCCCAGACAGCAAGCAATCTGATAAAGGTTATACATGCAATCATATTAAACATATTTCTACATTAGCTATGTTGTGAAAGAGGAATCAGAACAAAAGGGGAAAACAGCAAGAAAGAAAAACCAAAAACCAAAAACGTGAAAATAATATGCTTCAGTCTGAATTCAGACTCCATAGTTCCTTTTCTGGATGTGGTTAGCATTTTTCATCTTCAGTCTTTTGGAATTGTCTTGGATCTTGTATTGCTGAGAAGGGCTGTGAATCAAAGTGGTTGAAGAAGCCCTTATCTTGAACTGACTACCCCTTTGCTATTTCCATATTAGATGGAGGAGGTATCTTAAAATACAATGCCCCTCAAGTTGATCCAGACACATTTCTGGGCATTGCTTTGGCTAGGGGATAGGTACATAAAGATACCAGCAAAATTCCTTTTCTATTACTAATGAACAGGATTTCATCTGAGAAAGAGAAACAATATATATGTTAGGCATCTATCATTACAAATAAAGGTTTCCTGACCACATTATATTTGGTTATGGGTACAGCTCCAGAGAGACTGGTTGATTTACTCTTTTTTATAATTCTTTCTAAGGCAACTTTTTCAAAGCATCATTTAGTATAAGTCACAAGACAGGAGATGGGGAGAAGTAGCACATATTTGACTTGTTGAAGGCGTTTGGGGTAAGAATTAAGGGCAACTGGTTCCTAGGAAATACAAGCCTAAGCATAAAAATGATGCCTGAAATATGTAATATGTAATCATCTGTAGGAATATAACATTTGGCTTTCTTGAGTCTATCTTTGATAGGTCAATATAAGTGAGAGAAGTAAAATAAGGTATTATGGTAAAAGAATAGCATCCAAGTTCAGTCAAATGTCCAGGTCCGTGGACTTTGGAAGCAGTGCAGTTCTATGAGATAAGGTCTAAGTTATCATTGTGTGATGTGTGGTTGAAGTGGGTGACCAAGGAAAGAAAGTTGTGGGAAATGATGACTTGTACAGTCAACATGCTAGTGGGGTCATCCATATTAATACTGAAATCCATACAGTTAGTTAATGAAAAGGAAAACTATGAACCAGATGTTTAGTAATTTGCAAATTTGGAAGATTGACCTAGAGGTCAGAAGATGATAATTACAATGGCAAGAAAAGGATGGTATTGTAATGGCAAGCAAAGAAGTAGTTAACACCTTGTTTCAGCTATTTAATTATTTAGCACCTTGTTTCAGTTCAAGTTTCTTGCCCATGATTATATCAAGACTTTTGTTAAGAAACAGAACTTGTGAACCCCTGTTGCTGAGGCAACAGGAAGGCGCCGAACAGGGAGGAGCTTAATGACCATATATAAGGAAAAGCCCAGGCTGAGAGAGCAGAAACTGGGAGGAAACATGGCTGTGGTGCCAGTACTTTGTCAGTTTTGATGATACTTTATCTGATTTGTCTGCTGATAGAGGACATTGCTGTTGTTACAGAAGCCCTGGGACCTTACTGCTGGTTCAGAAACCCTGAAAGAGGATTTTCTTTTTGTATGTTTACAGAAATCCTGGAGGAGGGTCTTACTGATGTTTTCAGAGGTCCTGGGACTATACTAATGATTTGTGTTGATTTCTCAGACCTTGTTTGTGGGTCTATGTTAATTTCACAGGCAGAAAGTCGATTGATGATGGTGCCTGTAATGTGCATGAATGTTATTGTGGGTCTGTTAAGCTTTGTCTTCCCAGGAACAGAATCTGTGAAGGACTTGATGTGGACTGGACAGTGTGAGCTTCAATATGGAACAAGAATTGGATGAGGAACTGGACAAGGAGTTGGGAGCTGCCTGCCTTTGAACCCAGGTAACAGTTGGGTGGATTTGGGTAGAAACTGGACCCATGGAATCTAAGAGCCAGCCTTGAGTCAAGATGAAAAGACCTCTCCTTGGATATTTAATGCAAACTGAGAAGATCATGATTTACTGTGGCCTAGGGGTGGGAGGACTTTGTACTCTGTATCTTGTACTTCTTTAGGATGATTGAATTAAAGATGATTGGAAACTAATCTCCAATTAAGAAGAAAGAAGACTTTTTGACTGAGAGATGAAGACAATGTGACCTAGGAGTGGAGAAATTTGACCTTTCTACTGTGTGACCATTAAGGATGATTGAGTTAAATTCTTACTGAATGATATCTTTTCCTTTAAACTATGTGACCACTTTGGTGAAAACTATGTGGCCACTTTATTTTATTTTATTTTATTTTTGCTTTTTGGAAGGGCAATTGGGGTTAAGTGACTTGCTCAAGGTCACATGGCTAGTAAGTATTAAGTGTTTGAGGCTGGATTTGAACTCAGGTCCTCCTGACTCCAGGGCCAGTGCTCTATTCACTACACCACCTAGCTGCCCCTGTGGCCACTTTAGTGATAACTTGTTATGTCGTAACACTGTGAATGCTCTACTTTGGTTTCTGTCAATGTTTGTCTTAGTTTGTTACTGAATAAATAGAGAGTGTACTATACTATCTAATCAGAACCTTAAAGCTGTTCACAGCAGCAGTCCTTTGGAAAGCTGCTCATGCTTGGCTTTACAGGTATGCATTGATTAATATGAATTTCAAAAGAGGAGAGATTATGGGACAGAGGTGAAAGGATTGCTTAGAAATAAGTTGCAAACAGAGTATATGCAACCCTTCCCAGGATTAGGGGAGTAGAAGAAGGAATTATCTTCATTGCACAAGATTGCAAGGAAATATGGATGTCATATCCTCAAAGGAGAACCATATTTTAGTTAAAGAAGGAGAAAAAAGGAGTGCAAATGGGAATGTGTGTATGTGTGTGTATGTGTGTGTGTGTCCAAAAAGGACTTTGGACTGGGTAAAAAGGCTCATTATAAATTTAATTTAAAAGAATCAAAGGATCTCTTTAGGAGTGGAACATTCATTAAAATCTTACATTATTAATAAAATCATTTTAATATGGAAAGTTAGAATATAGATACTTCCAAATTTCCCATGTTTCAGAAAAATCTGTTGCTTCATCTCTGTGCCTACTCTCCATATCAATGCAGGTCTCAACCTTCTTAACTTTTGTAGAGTATCTTTGTGAGTTGCCATGGTCAAAAAGGATCATCATTTGGTGATGATTCTCTAAACTTAACTAGGGAGAATCTCCAGACAACATTCACAAACTCCTGTTATCAGATGGTCCTTGAAGACATTTCAGCTTGACTGTAATTGTTAGAGCTCATGCTTTGTGAGGTTAACCCCTCAGAAGGTTAGCCTTCCCACATGAAGCACCATCATTGGAGTGGTACCTTAGCAGAGGAGAAGCCTTTTTCACATGCTTTTGTTAAATTAGTTTGTCAGTTTCAGGAGAAATCAATATGAAAGGAAGGGAAATAAATGGAGTAGTGGGAGAGAGGAGGAGAAGGGAGAAAGGAAAATACAGAGGGACTCAAAAGAAACCAGTTTAGCAATCATCACAGGAAAAGTAGGAGGAGGAGGAGAAAGAGGAGGAGAAGGAGAAAGGGGAGGAGAAAGAGGAGGTGGAAGAGGAGGAGGAGGAGGAGGAGAAGAAGATCTGTAGAGAGTGATAAAATGCCACTTTGGTATAAATAGGAACTGCCCCTTAAATAATGACAACAATCATAAAATGGGACTTTGAAAAAAAGTTAAAATAATTTCATGTCACAACATAAAATATGCTTATTATAAAAGGGCATTAAATTCATATCATTTCAAATACAAATATTATATAGACTTCGTCACCATTGATTTTTTTGTCTTCACAAGTTTTGTGGTTATTCTTTTACTAAGATCACTATTATAGACTGTTCTCAGGTTTTAGATAAGAAAAATTTGAAGGAGCAAAGTATAGCCTACATTCAGATCAATATCATAATGTTTATCTTATTTTCATTAGGGAAAAATCTTCTGCTTGATCATCTGTATTTATATAATCACCACTATATTGTCTTTTACCATAGGAGAGAGAATTATCTGATATTAGAATATGACGGAAAGATCTATTCCTAGCAGGAATAGAATTCTACTCACATTTATATTTGTTCATAGATTTTATGATGGATAGCCCTGTAACCTAGAACAATGGTAACAGAGATGATATAAGGAGAAGTCAGCCCCTCACCAAACTCAGTTTCTGTAAAAAAATAAATTCATAGAGAAATCATAACACACAAAAAATAGTAGCTTAATTTACACCCTCTTTAACTGTTTTTAAATTTGGCTGTGTACCAGCTGGCCTTTGGACCTGATTTGGGATCTTGGTATCTAAAATTTGGATAGGACCTCAGGAACCACCTAGCCATACAATACAAGCATCTCCCATGCTATCCCTGGCAAAAGACAATCCAGGCCCAGCTGGATCTCTGCCGGAGAAGCTCACTCCCTACCTCATGGGACAATCTGTTCTGCTGTTGGATAGCTTTAGTCTTTTCTTATGTTGAGTCAATATATCAAGAGTAAGCCTTTTTGTAGCTTCTACTCTCTGATACCCATGATGTTCTCTAAAACAACACAGAAGAAGCCTGTTTTCTCTTCCATGTAACAGACAAATCTTCAAGTATTTGAAGATGACTACCATGTCAACTAGGTGATAGAAGATAAGTATCTTATTCTATTTTTCACCATGTCAAACAACCTTGATTTCTAAGACATTTCCTCATATTTTTCTTAACATGTCTAGATACTCATGGCCCTCATTTGGATATTCTCTAGTTTATTTAGTTAAAAAAAATCAATGTCTAAATCTTTTTTTGGGGGGGGGAGGGGGAAAGCCAGCAATTGGGGTTAAGTGACTTACCCAAGGTCACATGGTTAGTTTAAGTGTCTGAGGCCAGATTTGAACTCAGGTCCTCCTGACTCCAGGGCCGGTGCTCTATTCACTGCACCACCTAGCCACCCCAGTGTCTAAATCTGAACACACTTCTCCAGATTTGTTATTATTTTCAAAGATTAAAATGGAACCATTGTTTTCAATTATTGGGACACATAGCTGTACTTCACTAAGTATGTAATATTAATTTGGTTACTTCCTCCATCGGTCCAGATAGCAGTCTGGCATTCATTATGCTTTATACATCCTGCATAAATCTTGGAGAATTCATGTCAATGTTTTCCTGTAGAAAGTCCCACATGACTTTCAGAGAGGTTCTAGCCAATGTGTTTTTAGCTTTTCTCTTTTTTTTCCCCTCATATTTGGGGAATGATAATGCAGCACTCAAGCACTCTATAATGCTATTCCTTGTTTTCAATTCATTGACCTCTTTTTCTAATGGTACAAATCCTAAATAATGTCTTTTAGGCTACTTGCATTTAATCATAGAATATAATATGCTATAGTCTTCTTAAACTTTGATTGCCCTATGGGTCACTTACAAAATTGATCCTTTTGATATTCTGGTGTTTACACTATATTAGCCATATGCATCATGGGAAGAATATTGGTGTTCAAAAGTTGGGCTTTTGACTTAGGGAGAAGTTTGGGATCATTGGAAAAAAATGTAATTTCGCAGATGAGCATTCAACCCATTTTTCTCCTGTTCACCTCTGGGTTTAGGTAATTTTCCATCTGAAGCAACTATTGAAAACACACATACGAATAATCTTCTTGTTGAATCACATGCCATTTGATGTTCAGTTTTCTTCTTCTTTTCCTCTTCCTCCTCCTTCTCTTCCTCCTCCTCCTTTTCATCCTCTTCCTTTTTCTCCTCTTCTTCTTCCTCTTCCTCCTCCTCTTCCTGTGATGATTGCTAGACTGGTTTCTTTTGAGTCCTTCTGTATATCACTGAGGAAGGTTTAAATTATGATAGATCCATGTGATATTTGAATAAGATCACATGAGGACAGGAACACCTAGGGAACCTCAACACTTTATGAAAATTTATTTGGACTTGGTGTTAGAAATCCTCTATGACAATAGCGACCATCTTTAGTGAGGAGATGCATCTTTGTTTTATGTATTACTGTTAATATGCAAAGATTCTCTGTGACTATTTTTGTCAAAGAGCTTTATTTATCTTGATATATTCGTTAGTGGTACCTTGTTGGAAAAGTTACGTGACTTCAGGTGACAAAGTAAACAGAAGTGGACTTGGAGTCAGGGAGACTTGAGTTTGAATCCACTTTCAGATATTTACTAGCTGTGTAATCTTGGGTAAGTTACTTAACCTCTCTCAGTTTCAGTTTTCTCATCCAGAAAATGAAGATAGTAATAATAGCTATTATCTCCCAGGGTTTTGGTGAAGATAAAAAAAATGTTAGTAAAGGGCTTTATAAACCTTAAAGTGCTATATAAATGCTAGACATCATTATGAATAACACTATTTGTCATTCATTCATGCATTTGGACATTTCTTTTAAAAATATATTGTTATTTATTCTGTTAAATATTTCACAGTTACACGTAAATTTTAAAAAGACATTTAATTTTTAAAAATTTGAATTCCAAACTTTCTCCTTCCCTTTCACCCCACCCTTCAGAAGTCAGGCAATTTCACATTGATTATACCTGTGAAGTCATGCAAAATATATTTCCATATTAGCTCTGTTGCATAAGAAAATACAAACAAGAAATATGAAGTTTAAAAAAATATGCTTCAACCTGCATTTAGAGTTCATCTGTTCCCTCTCTGGAGGTGGATAGTTTTCTTTTTTTTTATCATGGGTCCTTTGGAATTGTCTTGCATCATTGTATTGATCAGAGTAGGTAAGTCTTTCACAGTTGATCATCTTTACAATATTGCTATTACTGCGTATGTTCTCCTAGTTCTGCTCACTTCATTTTGCATGAATTCATATGTCTTCCACTGTTTTTCTTAGAGCAAACTGCTCATCATTTCTTATAGCAAAACAACATTCCATTGCAGGCACATAGCACAACTTATTAAGCCATTTGCCAACTGATGGACATCCCCTTGATTTCCAATTCTTTGCCACCATAAAAGGAGCTGCTATAAATATTTTTTGTACAAATAGGCCCTTTTCCCTTTTTTGAGGTTTCTTTGGGATATAGACCCAATAGTGGTATTGCTGGGTCCAAGGGTATCCATAGTTTTATAGACTGTTGGGCATAGCTATGAATTGTTCTCCAGAATGGTTGAACTAGTTCACAATTCCACCAACAATGCATTAGTATCCTAATTTTTCTACATCCCCTCCAGCATTTATCATTTTTCTTTTCTGTCCTGATAGCAATCTGATAGGTATGAGGTGGTATCTCAAAGTTGTTTTAATTTTCATTTCTGTAATCAGTAGTGATTTAGAGCAATTTTTCATATGACTACTGATGGCTTTGATTTCTTCTTCTGAAAACGTCCCTGTTCATATCCTTTGACCACATCATCTGGAGAATTGCTCTTTTTTTTGTGGGAAATTTGGCTCAATTTTCTATATGTTTGAGAGATGAGGCTTTTATCAGAGAAACTTGCTATAAAATCTCCCATCCCCCAGTTTCCTGTTTTTCTTCTAATTTTGACGTCATTAGTTTTATCTATGCAAAAGTCTCTTAATTTCTTGTAATCACAATTATCCATTTTACTTTTTGCTGTTCACTCTATCTCTTGTTTGGTCTTCCTGGATCTTTCAAAAAACTTTATTGCCTTTATTAAACTAGACATAATATGTCACTGTGAAGTTGATGTTAGTTAAAAGAGATCTGCCAAACCTTTTATAACCCCAAGGCTTCTTCCACCATGATAGTTCTTTAATTTCTTCCACTTGTAATTTGTCTCTCTCAACCATCAACCTATATGAACTTTAAAATGTTGTCCTTTTTTTTTTTTCAGATGTAGACTACCCTATAATCTTGATGGAAAGATTGCTTGGGAGATAGCCAGAGAAAATCTGTGTACTTCATCACCTACCAAAACTTTTATACAGACGTTCATAGGATAATAAAAATACAGAGTTGGAAAGGACCTCAGAGAATATCCAACCCAACCCATTTCTGAAGGAGAAGAAAACTTCTTATAATGCATATAATAAGTGGCCATCCAGTCATTGATGATCTGTAAAGAGGCAATGACTCCCGAGGCATCTCATTCTACTTTTGGATAGCTCTAACTCTTAGCAAATTTTTCATCACGCCAACTAAGTCTGAATTTTGCTTTACTGAATCAAAGCTTTTTTTTTTTTTTTGCAGGAATAGTCAACAAACTATAATCACAGTGCTTCTTGTATTCTTTATATCTCTCAATCATTTGAATGAATATTTAAAATGTTGTTTGAATAAAGTCCTGCCTTTTTTTCATGTACTTAGTAAGATTATCCCCCAAACCTGCATAGCTCATTTTCCTATTGATTTTTAATAGAAATTAGTTCTTCCAATCATTTAAAAAGCAGTCTGTATTATTTTCTTTCTGTTTCTTTATTTCTAGGGTTCTAGTAAATTATTCAATCAATAAGCATTTATTAAACACCTACTATATACCAGGCACAGTGTTAAGTACTAGAGAGACAAAGAAAAAAAATGAAAATATCTTTTTTTTTGCCTTGAAGATTATATTTATAAGGGGGAGACAACATGGATCTATAAGGATATATTTAAAATTAAATAAAAATTAAAAATTTTAAAAAGTGTATAAAATTAAATACCAGGTAATTTTGGTGGGGAGGCAGTGGTATTTGGTGGAATCAGAAAAAAAATTAATGTAGGAAGTAGTTTTTTTAACTGATTTTTGAAGGAAACAGAGCTTTATGTGTGAGAAGTAAGCAGGAAGATAGGACATATTCAAAGGGAAGAAGACAGTCAATTCAATGCCATGTATGAGGAATGTATGGCTGGTTTAGCTTTTAGAAGAGTGGATGAAACAGAGTAATGTTTATTAAGACTGGAAAGGCAGATTGGCATGGGGTTATGAAGGGCTTTAATGACAAAGAAAAGAGTTTATATTTGATCAAATGGGTAATAGGCAGTCATTTTATTTATTGAGTCAAAGAGTGACAGGGTCAGGCCAACACTTTAAGATAATTCTTTTGATGGTTTTGTGGAAGATGGATTGGAAAGAGAGCCTTAAAGCAAGGAGAACAATTATGAGACTACTATAATAGTTCAGATACATGATGAGGAGGGCAGGAGGTCTTGATCTTTGCTCTGTTAAGTCAGATTACTCCTTAGCATAATGTATTCAAATGCATAAAATAGGATACATGGAACTGTAATGGACACCAATTATGTCAAAATATAGTTACCAAAATATAAAACATTATGATGTTGTATTTTATTGCTTCTCAACACATTGATTAACAAGATAATATATTTAAAGTCTTGACCAGTTAAAGTTAAATTTTATTTTTTTCAAAGGCCTATCAGTATAAGGGCTATTGTTGTTTAGTTTTAACAAGAACATTAAGCTTTGGGGTTGTCTTTGAGAAGAAAACACACATCATCTTGGACATCCAATCAAATTTAATTTTTTGTTTTGATGGCTACAAGTACTGGAAATTACTATTCACAAAGATATGTTGTTGTAAATGATATTAAAGTTTCCATAACTCACTTTACAAAGCATGAATAGATTTCTCTGAAGGGTCTGTAGGAAGAAAGTTGGAGATCACATGGAATTTAGTGGTGAGTCTAATAGCTACTATATTTGGAAATGCTGATGAGTCTTTTTTTTTTTTTTAAAGCAATCAGAGTTAAGTAACTTGCTCAAGGTTACACGGCCATCCTGACACTGGAGCCAGTGCTCTTACTCGCTGCCACCTGGCTGCCCCTAAGCAATTGGGGTTAAGTAACTTGCTCAAGGTTACACAGCCAGGTGTTTCTGGGTGGGTGCTAAGTGTCTGAGCCTGGGATTCGATCTCCAGGTCATCCCAACACTGGAGCTGGTGCTCTTACTCGCTGTGCTACCTGGCTTCCCCAAATGCTGATGAGTCTTAATGATATATTAGAAATATATATATATATATATATATATATATATATATATATATATATATAATCTCTATAATGTGATTTGATAATATCTTGATTTCTATTAATGACAAAATCAAAAATTTGCTAATACTACCATGGCTTTAGTATAGTATTACCATGTTACCTTAGTAATTGAAAGAAATGCTAAATTTCAGTGAGGCAAATATAATTTTTTTCCCATCCAAATTCACATAGCCCACAAAAATCTTTCCATGAGTGGACCTCCAGTTAAGAACTCTTTGGGATTTAGGCTGGCCACTGTATGTTGTTTGAGGAGGGTCCCCTAGGATACTGTAGAGAATGCTCTGAGAAACCTTTTCTATTGGGTCTTTTTCCTTATTTCTACCTTTCACTCTGTTTTCTGACTATTTTTCTTTTGATGTTTTAAACAACTGTAACCAAAGCTCCATTTTTGGTCTCCTCCCTCCTCCAAAACCTTATCGTCTATATCCATATGCCTCGGTGAGTCATCTTTTTCTTCTGCTCCTCAAAACTTTGAACTGGTTGATTCAAGAGCCTTAACTTGCCTGGGGGAAGAAGCTTACAAGGCTAGAACTGGTGAGTTGATTTTCATATTTTTTTTTCTGTAAGTACTTGTGATGTTTTTTTTTTCCAGTATACTCCTTGTTCTTGCTGAGTTTTCTGCATTGTGTGGGCTCTTTACTTGTTTATTTGAAGTGATGGGAGAGAATTGTCCCTAGGTCACCACCATTTTCCCAGATATTTTTATTGGGATGATAAAATAGGGATATGAGTCAGTAGGTGTGATCTTGATCTTTGGGCAATTCTATCTGTGATCTCTTCTATTCTTTGTAATCTTTCTCTAAGATATTTTGAAAGTTGACCATTGAGTACCTTTTCAATTGTATTGCTTCCAGGAAAGTTTTCTTCTATATGCACTTGGCAAGGCTCAGCTGTTTTTCCTGATTTCCATCTTCTTAAGTGCCACTTCTGCTTCTTCACACACTGCATTGAATATTTAGGTGATGGAGTTCAAATGTAGTGATTCCATTATCATTGTTGTTGGGAATATGTCACTATAGAAATGTCAACAGATTTGTTAAAATTCACTTGTATTTCTTGTCCTCTTTCTAGTTTCATTTATAAATGCCCTTGTGATTGATGCTTAGTGTTTCCATAGGCTCAATTTCCCTTTCCCTGTCTTTTGCTGTTTCCTGAGATGCTACTTACAATCTGCCAATTTTCTTCTTAATACATCATTTATTTCCCAGAAGAGAGTATGTGCAGGTAGGTATGATGAGTTTTAGTGGACTCTTCATTGTAGAGTTTCAAATACTTACTTGAGGAAGATCACACACCTCCAAAATTAGCTGTTCATTTAAAGCCACCACTTTATCTCTAGATAAGGAGTCACCAACCAACCACCACCACCACCACAAGCCATTTATTTCTCCAGGGTGCCTTCTTTTGGTACTTCTCCTTAGTACTGAATATGATTTGTTGCTGCTTATAAGGGGTTGGATTCCATTTCATGGGTATATCCTTAGAAACTTGTTGGATAGCTGCAGTTTTATAGTTTTTGCTCTTTTCCTCTGTTACACTCCACTCCCTAACCCCTTGACATTGACTTTGATCCCCCTCTGCACTGTTAGAATGTTTTTATTTTTAGAATATTCCTTGGACTATTTCTTTTTTGCTGGCTAGGAATCTTTCATCCTCTCAGGTATGCTGAAGGATAAAGAGAAATACCAAAGGTCTTTCATCTAATCCTCTCGTAAGAAGGTAGACTTATTTTATGACATACATATTTGATAAATACTTCTTTCTTAAAAATATGCATTAAACAAGTCCTCTGGGTTAGTGGAATAAAGCCCTCAATGTCCATATTTCTTGGGTCTCCTGGTGATTGCAGTTAGTAGTGACTCACCTTGGACGTTGTTTCTGTAAACTAGTAGGCAAACTGGTTGTTTCTTCTAATCTCCCATAATTCTCTTGGGTTAAGACTATCCCTGGGGAAATGTTGCTATCAAACCTATTTGCTTTTTTTCCTTCAAAACATAGGAAATGACTTATAAATTTTGACATAGAAGATATGAAAAATCTTCTCTAGATAGTTCCATTTTTAGGCTATGTGATACTGGAGTGCAGTTAGACACCTGCTATCTCATTATATGCTATCTTGACCCAAGTCTCTGAAGACATGCTTCAGAACCAGACAGAACTTTGGTAAAATTGTGAAGATAATTATAGTTTTAAGTTATCTCCCTATCTTCTTTTCTAGACTATTCTCATGATAATAGCAATAGCTATATAGAACTTTAAGGATTATAAAATGATTTATATGTTATCTCATTTGATCTTCACAACACTTTGGAGCTGGCACTGTTATTTTCCCTCATTCCCATTTTTTTTTTTTTGAGATTCCCTATCTTGCCCAGGTTGGAAGTACACGCCCAATTCCATTGAAAATCAGACACTCAATTCACTTTAGCCCTGCTCTACAGAGCTTTGCTCTGTAGCTCAGAACTTCCAAATTCAAGCAATTCACCAACCTCAGCTTCCTGCAGAAGGGGTTATAGGAGTGGACCATCACAGCCAGTTGTTATCACCATTTTATAGATGAAACAGGAAACTGAGACTGAGAAAAGTTAAGTGACTTATCCAGGGGTCCCACAGCTAAGGACTTTCTGAGGCAAGATTCAAATTCAGGTCTTTCTGATTTCAAATCCATAATCTACCTACAATATCACCTACCTGACTTTTATTTATTTGTTAATTTGTCCAAAATAAGGTTTTTTCCACTGGGAACACTGTGGGACCTTTGACATTGGTTTGCTTTGGCAGCTCTATGATCTTTGGATCATGACTTTTCTTTTTTTGTGTGTGTGCCATTGACCCCTTTAGAAGTCTGGTGAAATCTATAGACTCTTCAGAATAATGTTAAATAAAATACATAGGATTGAAAAAGAAACTAATTATATAGAAATGTAGCTCTCAAAATATTTAAAGAAATAAGTTCATGGACCCTAGTATTTGAACCCCTTCTCTAGACATTTCAACTCTTCTTTCTACATCAAAACTTACCTAGTATATATCAAATTGCTTGCTGTCTTGGGGAAGGCATGGGGGGGAGAGAAAAAATTTGGAAATCAAAACTTTATAAAAACCCATGTTGAAAACTATCATTACATGTAATTGGAAAAAATAAAATACTCTTTAGTTGGAAAAAAAACCTTACCTGGCTGGTGTTCCACTTCTTCAGTCTTTTGCTTCATGACCCATTACCTCTAAGCCAATGAATCACACTAAAATACTGGTGACTGTTCATACTTCTTAAGCAGTTACAAATTCCTATATATTTTGCCTCTCCAACATCTCTCAAATCCAGCCCTTCCTGCCTATTCCTACAAATACCATCCTAGTACTATTCTTCATCTACCACTTGCCTGGAGGCATTTTTATCATATATTATATATAATATTATATTTATTATAATATAATAAGATAATATATCAAAACATTCCTGTCATAGCCACTTAGCTATGTATGCTATTTCCCCTTTTTAGGGTATAAGTTCCCTGAAGGTAAAGATTTGCATGTCCATATCTATATCTCCAACATCTGCACAATAAGTGATTAATAAATGTTTTTTTCATTCATTCATTCTTTCATTCTTTTATTCCTTAGCTAAATTCAGACTCCTATATCTGACTTTCAAGACCATCCATAATATCACCCCATTTTACCTTTACAGACTGATTTCATATCACTCACTATCTTCTATACATTCTATATCCAGCCAAACTGCTCTGTTTTATTTCTCCTCCAAATGAATGGTTCTCTTCTACCTCTGTGTCTTTGCTTTTGCTATTATTTATTCCTAGAATACTTTCCCATTCTCTCTTCACTAGTGAAATCCTACCCATTTAATCAAGTCTAGGTTAAATGTGGTTTCCTATAGAAAAGCCTGTCTTGCTCCTCCTACCTACCATTGTCAGCAATAACCTACTTTCTTGGATATTACATAACTTTGTTTTCTAATTCTTATGCACCTCTCACATATTATTTATTATAATTGTCTGTGTTTATTGGTTATCACTTACTGATAACCAATTTCTTGTGAGGGTGGGGACTAAGTTGTATTTCAACTTTGTGTCTCCCAAAGAATCTCCATGAATACAGTAGGCACTACTGTTTGTTGGACATGGCATCATATATAGATTGCTAGATGTGGAGTGAGGAAGACTGGGGTTTAAATCTCATCATGGTGATTTGCTAGCTGTGTCAACAGAGTCAAATCATTATAACCTCTCTGTGCCTTAGCTGCCTCATCTCTAAAATGGGGGTAATAATACTTTTATTAACTATTTTACAGTTTTTTGTGAGTCTAACATGAAAATATGTTGTCTGATGCCTTAGTGATATGTGTGTATATTTAAATATTTATTATTACTATTATTACATCTCCCAGACATATTTTAACTTATGACCCCAAAAAAGTACTTTAACCCAATGGAAAGACCTTCTATTTATATTTTAAACTGGAGAGATTTACTGGAGCTCTGGACTATTTTAATGTTGAGGGGGTGTATTCATAGAGATCTCTTTGACTCCTACACCTCCATCTTTTTATTGGGGTTACTAAACTCTTCTCTACTTTCATAGTGGTACATATTACTTGCAATAGACTTTCTGAGTTACCCACCTGAGGTACAGAGGGTTTCTCCTTTCATAATGTTTAGAGAGCACACTTTACCTGATTGACTTTGCATTTCAGATGTTTAACAAATGTTATGAGCTTGAGTGCATATCTCAAATGTATATTTATATAGTTGAACACAGCAAAATGTGTCTTTAGGGTGATATCATAAACAAGCTGTCAGTCCTACATGGGCTATCCTTGGGGGTCATAATAGGGTGAAAGGAAGGGCTTCCTACAAATACATTTTATAGACTTTGGAAAAAATTCACTAATGAAAATCACTAGGTAGTTTTATAAAATAAGGACATCTCTACATATAAGTTCAGAAACCAGAAACTCTAAACTAATATGCTTTTAAAATGCTTATGTAGCACCACACCCAGAAATAACTGGCCATGTAACCTTGAGCAAGTTACTTAACCCCAATTGCTTAAAAAAATGCTTATGTGGCAATCATTTCTCTGAAATGAGAAAAATTCCATCAATACCAACCATTTGCCTTGTGTAGATGTTATAATACAAACTGATTTATTCCTTATACACTCTGTGTCCTGACTCCTTGACTCTCTATAGGTCACCCCCTATGGCTAGAATGATCTCCACCCCCGTGCCTCTGGATTTTACTGGCTTCCATCAAGAATAAGCTCAAATCTCATCTTCAGGTGCATTTCCTCACCACTGCTAGTGACTTCTCTTTGAGAGGACTCCTCTTTATACTGCATATACCTTTTCTGTTCACACTTGTTTGCATATCTCCTTTATCATATAAAAAGGTCCTTGAAAAGCAGGGCCCATTTTTGCCTCCCCAGCATTCATCACAGCTTTGACAAATAGTAAGTACTCAATAAATGCTTGCTGATTGATTGAATTAAAGAAAAATAAATGAATAGTTTGGGAGGGTAATTTATAAATTGAGATGTATATTTGTGAATGGAAGAGTATATATAATTATATAAAATATATTAATAACATTATATAATAATATAATGTGTTATATTACATGTAGTTATAATTATAACCAACAGCAGCTACAAAATTACATGATAAAAGCATCAGAGTTGTAAATATGTCTTTTGAGAGAGTTGAGGAGAAAGTATGTTATCAGGTTTTTGAGTTACAGAATTTTAGAAAAAGAAGAGAGCATAGAAAATATAGAGTATGACTTTTACTTTATAGATGAGGAAAAAATAATTTGAAGAGAGGTAAAGTGGTTTAATTAGTTACATGAAAAAAGTTGATCACAATGACAGAATTAGAACCCAGATCTCCGGAGTTCTAGTAGAGTGTCTTTTCTGTTATCTCATAGATAAAGTACTTCTTTCTTTTGATCCTTCGGCTTTTAGTCACCAAAACAGACATTGTGCAAGTATTATCATTTCCTCTTATTAGATCAGTAGCCACACTAGTAAAGTACCTCAGTCTTTATGGAGGAGATGGGGCCTAAAATAGAACTTAAGGTCATTGAGGCAGGAGAAGTTGGCTAGGAGATAAAGAAACTTCATTGATTTTAGGCTATTCATTTAAAAATATTTATAAGGTTCCTATTATGGACAAAGGCAATCAGAGTTCCTGCATTCAGTGAGTTGGCAATATAATAGGGAAGAAAGATTCTTTTCAAATAAGACCAAAAAGAATATATGGCAAGTGCTGTAAGAAAGGTACAGCATACTTCACAGATGAGAAAAAATCACATTCAGATGTAAGGTGGGGAATGGAGTAATGGATATAATTTTAGCAGAAAGAAATGAGGGAGAAGAAATTCTAGGCAAAGGAAAAAAGATCCAGAATGTATATAATACTTTAATTATGTAAGGTTTTATCATTTAATCCCTACAACAAACCTGTCTAGTTATTATCCCCATTTCACAGATGAGAAAACAGAGACTGAGAAGTTAAGTGAGTTGCTTAGTATCACACAGTAAGTATCTGAGCCAGGAGTTGAATTAGGGTCCTTCTGTCTCCAGGTCCTCTATCTACCTTTATCTACCATATTACCTAGTTACCTAGATGGCAGGGGAGGGGAGGAATCTATGGAAAATTGGAATTAATTCAGGTCAGTTGTAATGCAGACTTTAAGTTAGGGGGTAGTAGAAAAGATGGCAGGAAAGTAGTTTGGGTCTGGATGGTGGAGGGTTATAGATTTCTAAACTAAGGAGTTTGTGGACTCCATTTTATAGGCATTGAATGAGAAAGCACTGATGATTTTTGTTCAAAAAGAACAAGATGATCAGAGCAATGTTCTGAAAGATTAAGTTGGCTTGTAACATGAATTGGCTAGGGGAAAGAATGGATATGGGAAAATCAGCTAAGAGATAACGACAATAGTTTAGAATAAAAAACACAAGATTTGAAGTAGGGTTTCCAGTAGTACTGGAAAGGAGGGAAAAATGCAAGAAATATTAGAGAACCAGCCAATAGGACTTAGGACTTTATTGCTTGAGGAAAGCAAGATGGTAGAAGGAGTCAGACACTTAAACAGCAGATGGTGAGCAGCAAAAAATAAAAAAGTGAAACATGTCATACATAAGTAGGAGGCATCAGATATCTTATCCTTTAAGTTAGTACCACTATATTAAAATCACTTTGTATGGAACCCATACTTATTTATCAACAAATGAAAATATATTCCATGACCTCCCCCAAATTTAAGTTTCTTGAGGTCAAGATTGTTTTCCTTTTATACAGTATTTGTATCCTCACATCTTAGCATATCATCCAGTCATAGCAAGCATTTAATCACTGTTGATTGATCTTTTGGATGTGATACTGCCAGGGGCCACCTGAAGCCAGCATCAGGTGTGAGCAGAGACATGAGATGAACCAGGCCAGGCAGGCGTTCAGGATAGAACTCCAAACTCCATTTATTGATACAATGAGCAAGGTTTTTATAGAGCTATGAGACAAAGAAGGTAAATATTGGTCACTGTTTTCCATTATTGCTTTGCTTAGTTCCATGATGTCAGGCAAATCTTGAAAGCTATCATGTCCATTCTTTATCTAGTGTTCCCGTTTCACACTGGATGGTCTGTACACTCTCTTGTACTTAGTTCCCTTTGTGTCACTACTATCAGGGTGAGTAAGAATTCAGTGTGCTCTGTTCCCTGCACATCATGGAGAGTGGTGAGCTAGCATCCGGCTGGCCTGAGAGCAGCTGCAAGAAGCTGGCTGCTTCTACCTGACTAACTGGAGTTGGCCGTCAACATGATACTTGCATTTTTTTGGTCTTGCTTTGTTTTGTTGGCTTTTTGGCTCTATGTGCAATTTCATCTTATAGGGAGCATGTGTGCAAGGAAACTCCTTCTAACCATATAGATTGTCAACTGAACTGCAACTGATGATCTCTGAAAATTGCCTAGGGCCCCGAGAGAATAAGTGACTTGGCCAGGGTCACACAAACAATATATGTCAGAGGTGGGTTTGAACACAAGTCATTTAGACTTTGAGGTCTACTCCTTAGCTACTGTACTACAAATGCTTCTTAGGAGAAAGGTAGAGAATTAAAAATATGTACATATAGAGAGACATAGAATTATGGGCTTTAAATGAAGAAAGGTCAATTTCAGATTTCCATTGTTGTGGTTAACAGATTCTCTAGAATATAAAAATAAATAAATATGCACATACATATATAAATACATAAATATAAAATGTAAACATAAAATATAAAAATAAAATATATGTTTTGAAACTTTTATACTTTTTTCCTCTTATGGATATATTTTCTCTGGCCTCATTTCTACCTATCTTGCTATAGAGCTCATTTTCTTTTGACATAGATTTTTCTGGTAGTTGATCTTTCTTAACATTGTGTTAATATAGCTATTTTCATGGCTTCAAATTTTTTTTTTAATTATTTTTTGGGAGGATGCCCTTTCAGTCTTAACTTAGGCAAATCTAGTCTCTTTCTCCCTGACCTTACACTTATGTAGCCTAAGGACTACATTGGGATTTTTTTTCCTGTAGGGATCAGTTATGCCTCTTTTTATCCTTTCATACCAGACACTACTTAACTCAGATCTTCATCCTCTCATCAGGAGTATCACTATATGACCTCTAGGATCAAATGTAAAGTCCTCTATTGTACACGTAAAACTCTCTACAAGCTGCCTCCTATGTCTTCATTCATCTTAAATAGGACTCGCCTTCACATTCTACCCTGGAGTACTTGCTGGGTGTATTTCTATACCTTTGTACTGGCTGCCTCCATGCCTAGAATGCTCCCTTGCCACATCCCCACCTCCAGAAATCCTTAGTTTCCTTCAACACTTAATTCAAGTGCCATCTATAATTCAGAATGATATGATGTTGTGCTGTATGAAATTCAAACATATATGTGGAAATTCAAACACATTATTATGTACTGATGGGCATCAACCCATGTATTGAGAGTTTAGATTTAAAAAATGATTAATTGATAATAGAAATGCAAATGGGTCCATTATTGATTCATTTGTTAATCATTCCTCCCTGGTGATGAACATTAGTTTTTATTCAGCCTTGAGTGATGATATTTACGTGTCATATAAATATATAAAACAGTACAAACAAATATTAAAATGATCTGTGGTGAGCTCCTCATTCTTTCTCCTCCTCTTCCACACATACAAATCATAACCTATGACTTTTAGATAAGTTTTAGGGAATTGCTTGAAGTATTTTAAAAATTAAGTGACTTTCCCAGCATACCACAGATAGTAAATATCAGAGATAGTACTTAAATCCAAATCTCCCTGACTCCAAACCCAGCATTCTATACATGGTACCATCCCAAACTCTCTTTGTCCACATATATAAAAAGATTCTTCAAATATAAAAATAACTAAATTTCTCTGGATATCTTTAAATCTAAGGTAAGTTTTTATTTGTACAACATAGGGTATTTCCCAAATGCTATGCAATATACTAGAAGTTATAAATATGCCCCTTCTCGTCAATTAGATTAATTTCCCATTTTTTAAGCACTGAACATATAAGACAATATGCTAAGCATTGGAGATACAATGATAACATAATTCTTTCCCTCAAGGAGCTAAAAATCTAAGATAAATATATTATAAGGCAGAATGTTATAACGGTCAAGGAAAGATCCAGAGAGTGTTATAGGAAATCAGAGCAGGAAGAGATCTCTTTACAGGCCTTTAAAGATGAAAACTTTACAGATAACTCAGCTATCCCCTTTCTATGAGTCACTGCCACAGGAACGTGGTAACCAAAGTATTTGCTTGTGAGCTGAGGATATTCATAGAGAGTCACAGTCTCTGTGGGCAAGGTAAAGTCTTTATGTTCAGAGATATTAAAAAAAAGTATAATCCTGACATAGGAGATATCACTAAGGCGATCCAGGACACAGAATCCAAAAAGCAAAAATATGTAAAAAGACATATAAGAGGGAGGCAGTATGGTTTAGTAGAGAGAAAGGGCTGGTCTTGGAGTCAGGAAAACCTGAGTTCAAATCCTGTCACTGATACATATTAATTCCATAAGCATTTATTAACTGTTTACTAGTCATCAAAGATACAAAGACAGAAATGATCAATGCCCTCTAGATCCTTATAATCAACTGGAGGAAATGATTTATACACAGATAAGAACATTCAAAATATATACAGAGTAAATGCAAATCAGATTTTGGATGACAGTAGTAGGGGAGAGCCCTAATAACCTATAGCTTTGTATGACTCTGGATAAGTCACTTCATCTTTCAAAATCCCAGGTAACTCTCTAATAGGATAAGTTATAGAGGAGTTGTCATTTATGGGGAACACTAGAAGTTACTGGCTTGGTTGAAATGATAGGTCCAGATCCTTTGCACCAACCTGCTAATAAAATTATGCCTAGTATTATATAGTGGGTGGTCAGAACAGGTAGGGGATGAGTTGGTCATCCAGGTAGGCTGTAACATGTGTATGTGAAGGAAGTAGAGTGAAAATAAGAAAGGTAGAATAGAGCCAGTTTCGGGAGAGTCTTAAATGCCAAACTAGTCCTTAAGATTCCATGTCTAAAAAACACTGGCGTTATCACTTCCTAAGTTTGTGAATGTGATGGAACACACTGCTTTATGTCCCAGTGTCCCTTCTTCACATACACCTCCTCTTCTGTATTTATTTTTCATTTGCTTTTCCAGGCTGATATCATTGCTTTCAAGCTTTATTCTTTTCTTGCTGTTTGGCTTTTAGACCCTGGCACTGTTTTTTCTCCTATTTTCCCCTAAACCAAATGTTTCACAAAATGTAGTTTACTGTAAAGATAATCTTCTTATATTATTGCCACTTCTAGTCAAGAATGAACTTAAAGTGCTCAAAATTACTCTGTGGAATGGGAAAGATTTATTTTATTCTTATGTTGTGCTAATGTGGCTCTTTTGTGGTGGTACCATTTGGTTTATTGACAGTTGCTTCTTTTTTTCTGTCTGTCTCACTGAGCAGAGACTATGTTTATTGCTGTCTTATAAATTATCCTTCCACGTGCCATTTGCTGTTACTAATTGCCTACTAACTTTCTCACCATTGGAGTAATGAGTGGCAATTTTGTACCCACCTCCACACCAATATTATGGTTTCTTATCATTATTATACTGCATCTATTATTCCCTTATATTCAATTTGAGTCATGTGTATATAATGTCTCTTACACGAAGGAAGCTGTGCCATTTATATTCATGATTATTCCATCTTTTCACAGGCATGTAAAACAAGAATATTAAATGGATTTTTTTGTATGTTATGGTTTAGGTTAGGAAAGAGAATCAAAGTTACTAAAAATTTTCAATAAAATTTTAAATTGTGCAATTATACAAACACAGACACCTTTTTGTTGCCTTTGTCAGGATTTCTAGCTGAATTAAGCACCCTAGAGGCAGCTAGACAGTGCAGTGAATGGAGTGCCAGGCTTGGAGTTGGGAAGACCTAAATTCAAATTCAGTCTCAGACACTTTCTAGCTGTATGACTTTGGGTAAGTCACTTAACCTCTGCCTACCTCAGTTTCCTCAACTGTAAAATGGGAATAATAGTACCTATCTCACAGACTTGTTGTGGGGATTAAATGAGATAACAACTGGAAAGGGCTTAGCACTTAGTAGGTACTAAATAAATGTCCATTCTCTTCCTCTTTATTTCCCCTCTTTTTCTTTTTGAGAGAGTTACATGAGATTTCCAAGGGCTCAGTGGGAACTGGTAATTTAGTTACAAGCTCTCTCTCTTTCTCTCTCCTCTCTCTCTCTCTCTCTCTCTCTCTCTCTCTCTCTCTCTCTCTCTCTCTCTCTCTCTCTCATTGTCTGATAGAATATCTAAGCCCTCAGTATCTGTTTGTTAACCAGTAGCACCTCCACATGCTTAAGGGTCATGAAGAACCATGGTATGTAAAACAAAGGAAGATGGTGTTCTCCTGCGGCCGAAAATCATAGAAAACCTTATAACGTGATGATATGTAGGCTGACTGTGGATAATTTAAATAAAGATTCCACCTGTATCCAGAAAAGAGCAGGGATTTAGAAAGTGTGGAGGTTATTGTTTTATTAATAGGGATAGAGCCTTAGCTGGTGATTTCAATGACATAGGTGATTCTCATATGAAGGAACTTCCTCTAGTAAAGGAGGTAAATATTTTTCCTGTAACTTCTAGTCTTAGAGTATGAGATCTTAGTCTGAGAGCCATGATTAGATTTCAAAAGGTCCGTGAACTTGGTTAAGATTAGAATTTATATCTCCGCAGCAATATAGTTGGTTTCCTTTGTAATTGGATATGTTTTATTTTTTACATTGAAAAATATAACTCTGAGAAGGGATCCATAGACTTTACTAGATTACCCCAAAGGGTCCATGATACATAAAAAGTTAAGAACCCTTGGCACTTGTAGACTGGTTTAGAGCATTGAGCATTTAAGTGACTTGTCTAGGGTCACACAGCTAGAGTGTTTCAGAGGCAGGGCATAAACTCTGATCTTTTTGACTCAGAGACCAGCACTTTATGGACTATACTATGCTGCCTCTCTTGTTTTTATTATTATTACTGCTAATGTTATTGCCTTGAATTTAAATATCAATGATAATTACAGACAATAAAGCCTTGCATTTGCATGCAGTCTTTGATGCTTTTTCAAGGAGCTTTAACATACAGCATCTCTTTTCATCTTCACAAAAACCCTGTAAGATAGGCAGGGCAAATGTTTATCATCTCCATGTTAAACACAGAGACAGAAAGATTAGGTGACTATCCTGGGCTGCACAAGTAGAGAAAGAGCTGAAAATAGACTTCATTTCCCCCAGTGCTCTTTTGCCTGCAACACTAATTTAATAACAGGACAGAGAGTTTCATAACACTCAGCACAGCAGGCCAGGAGAATAATGAAGATTTCTGGGTGCCATCTCTCAAACTTCTTAAAGAGCACAATGTATTAGAAATCTCAGAGTAAAAAAATTTTAAAGGAAAATTTTCTCTTTTTCCAAGTTTCACAAAAGTGATCACTAAATTCTTTCTTTTCATCTATACTCTTCAGTGCTTACAAACTAGAACTTAGGTGGTGTAGGAATGGAATATCTATCTGTATCCATGTATACATAATGAAACTCAGTGTATTTCTCTTTCGATACTTTAGTGGAACTGAGTCACTCTAATGGGAAATGTTGCAACACGTTCAAACCTTCTAAATCCTGTGTGACTCTTGTGCATATCTTCCCATAAATGTTCCAAAAAAGGATCCACCAATGCATTGAAGGGCCTCCTGCAGGTCTTCTCACATTAATTTTATGGACACCAGTACAACACCAGGATGGTCTAGCTATTGTCCTTTACTCTCCTTACATGACCAGTCCATTTCCTTTTCTTATCGTTCACTTCCTAAAATAGTATTTTTTGTGTAAATCAAAACTTAAATCAATTTATGACGAGCACATATCTCTCAGTTGCTCATTAGGTTACCTCAGAGATCATGACATCTCCTGACAGTAATCATATAGCATCACCAGGAGAAGGTTGGTGTTAACAAAGATGGGCTTTTTCTTTCAGGAACTGGTTTCGGATTGTTGATAATACTGCACAATCTTCTAAATGCGCTCTAACCTGCTCCCTCCCTTCTGTTAAGTTTTGTTCCCAGTTTATTTTTCATCTCTACTCTCCACGGTGTATATGTACTGATGAATTGGCTCATCTACTTGATTTTTCCTGTGTGAATTTCTAGGCTGAACCCTTGATAACCATCATGGATCTCATTGAGTTGTCTCTGTTGTGTTCTACCAAAGTCCTACCTAGCCCAATCCTTTATCATGGAATGGAAGTATCCTCAAAGGGGTTGTAATTTAGCTTTTCTGAATTCAATCACATTGTTCTTTCTAGAAACCATTGAAAAACTCAGGCCTGACAGAAGTCCTCAGAGCCTTGATCAAGGAGAAATGGCATGCATTTTGAAAACCCAAAAGGAAGTTTAGGAGTAAGATTTTTACCCTTCTCAAGAGGGGGGAACCTTGTGCAAAAAGAATTGGCCAGACAGGTAACTATTTGAATTTGGTGAGTGGGGAAAGGGAAGAGTTACAGATTACTCTTAAGTTATAACTCTGGGTGGCTATGGTGCTACTATTAAAAGAAATGTAGAGTTCAAGGGAAATTTGTCATGTCTTTGTTTGGTACATAAAGTGTGTACATTATCAACTTTCAGAAAGATGTTCTTTTGGAATTCTTTGTATATAATCTTCATAAAGCATGGTCTTGACCAAGTTAAAAAATGAAGCTGATTCATTAACTCCAAATGCTACAAAAAGTAGAGAGATTTTAATTATATTAAAAATGTGAATTTTTCTACTATCTGACCTTAAATTGTGCATTTTCTCTCTCTCTCTCTCTCTGTCTTTCTGTATATGTATAAATGTGTGTGTATATATATCATATATATACACACATATAGAGATAGATATATATACACATACATATGTATGTACACACACACACACACACACATATATATATCAAAGGTATGTGTAACATCTTGAGAGGTAGGATGACTTATTAATTATCTTTCCCCTAAATCTAATCTCCTTCTACCTTCCCTGTTACTATAGAGGATAACATTATCCCATCCTTCAGGCTCACATCCTAGGAATCACCCTTGATTCCTCATTATCTCTCATCCCCCATATCCAAGCTGTTGACAAGGCCTATTGGTTCCACCTCTGCAACGTCTTTCATATATGCCCCCTTCTCTCTTCTCACACTACCACCATTCTAATGCAGGCCCTCATCACTTCATGCCTATTGAGCCTGCTGAAGGGCCTGCCTGCCTTAAGTCTCTCCCCACTCCAATGGATACTTCATTTAGCCACCAAAGTGATTTTCACCCACTTTCTCATTAAACTTCAATGTGTCCTTATTGTTTCTCGTATCAAATACAACATGCTCTGTTATTGGTTTTCAAACCCCTTCATAATCTAGCCCCCACCAACTTTTCCATTTTTCTTATACCTTATTCCCCAATGCATACAGTGACATTGTTTTCCTGGATGTTCCATGAACAAAGCACTCCATCTCCTGTTTCCAGGCACTTTCTCTGGCTGTCCCCCATGCCTGGAATGTTCTCCCTCATCAACTATGCCTACTGACTTCCCTGGCTTCCTTTAAATACCAACTAAAATCTCATCTTTTATTGGAAGCCTTCCCCAAACCTTCTTAATTCTAGTGATTTCTCTCTGTTAATTATTTTCTATTTATCTTATATATAACTTGCTTTGTACATATTTATTTTGACCAAGGCTCCTTGTATATATTTACCACATTGTCTCTCCCATTAGATCATAAGCTTCTTGAGGATAGGGGCTATCTTTTGCCTCTTTTTGTACTGCCAGTGCCTGGCATATAGCAGGTGCTTAACAAATGTTTATTGCTTGATTGATCAAGGGCTGGAGTCCAAGTCAGGAAAGCCTGTGTTCAAGACCTAACTCCAAACTCTATAGGCTACACAAAGCTGACAAAGTCATTTAGCCTTTCTTTTCTTAAAAAAATATTTTATTTTAAATTTATGGAATAAAACAAGCATTTCCGTAACATAGTACAATAAAAAAGATGATTGTACATGAAACTTCAAATATACGATGCACTACTTGCTATCCTTTCAAATATACAACAAAATTATCATGTAAATTTCTTCTTTTCTTCCTTGTGCCCCCTGCCCCCAGCCTTAGATATGGCTACCATTAGATACACATAGGTATATACATAACCTTTTAACGTCCCTGGAAATTCTAAGAATAGAAGTTGCGGAACAGTGGCATATTTTAGTTGGTAGAGGTAATTTCCTCATTAAGAATCCCCTACACTAGTCAAATCACTGATCAGGTCTAAAATGTAGCATGTTACATGTGTAATAGTGTGATATCTTTCATACATAAACATGCTACTACTCCAGGGGTGGTGATGAGTATGTGACAATCCACTGACACTCTCTTCATAGGATCCTCCTTATAATCAAAAGCATGAGTTTGTAAACTGCATGGTTGAGATTAAGAGTAACAGGGCAGGGAACTTGCAACCTCAAGACCACATGTGGCATCCGCTTCCCCAACCCTGGACCATAATCCTTAGCAATGAAAAAGAGAGAGGATCTTCTTCTATGGGAATCAAACTGACCTATTTTAGGACCAAACTATGATGTCAACATCATTAGTATCATTCTGTATCAGATGAATGAATTAGTCACAGATTATACATCTGTAACCAACCATTTGGAAAATAATATTTCTGTCACTCTGCTTTATTTTGAAATCATCAAAATATTAGAGAACTATTACATATTTTTAAAGTCTGATTTGGGGGCATTGACAGAGATGATACATGAAAAATACATAAGCAACTAAGTTGGAGAAACCAGGCTTGAGTGGAATCACATCAAAAGCAAGAGAGAACATGTTCAGAGGAAGTTGAAGCCAATCATAAGTCAAATATGATTGGCAATAAAGCTAATCTGGTAATATGTGCTCTGGGTGCTAAAATTTCATTTTAGAACATATTTATAAAAACAGAGCTGTGAATCTGAATTCTAAGTCTTCAAGAAAACATTTCAGGACAGCCTTCATCTCTTACCTGTTTTGAAATGAAAAAATACACAGGTCCTTGCTAGATCTCCTGTATAGCATTCCTCGCAATGAAAATGCTAGTTGGGCAACATTTTTTGGGTTATGATTCTCCAGATGTTAAACTCTTTATAATATACTTTATTGGACATATATAAAAGGAAGTATTGGTATAGTAGAGAGAGTACTGATTTTGGCATCATGGAAGACCTAGGTTCAAATTCCACTTCTGACACTTATGGTTCTCTGACCCTGGGCATGTCTTTAGCATTTCTCAATGTAAGTCCATTGTTTTTCTGGGACCCATTGCAAAACTGAAGCACAACAGAAACTATCAGAGCCTTGGTCAAGGAACTCACATTTTCAGTGAGTTATAACTATTATTTTTTGTGCTCATTATGGTTTCTCAGTCCACTACCTTCCTGCTAACTCCAGACACTTGAATTCTGCTTTAAGATTTGTCAATAAAATTGGAAATAGTAGTACAGTGGGAGCCCAAAATAATGTTGAAGATGGGGGAGGGTGTTATAGGAATGTAAATTTTTAAGATCTTCCCTGCCCCTAGGTTAAGTGCTCCTAGAGCCTGTGGTGGGAGGCTTGTTTTTCAGGAACGGCCACACCTTGGTGCTTTGTGATTGGGCAGTGGGTCAAGAAGGTTGTTATATGTTACATTCTCTGACTCAGGAGAAGGCTATATAATCCCTGATGTGAGACTTTATTTTGGGCTCACTTTGAGAAGTGTTGTGTGATTTGACCAGATGAGACTCTGGGCAGCTGTTGAGAGACACTCCCCCCCCCCCATCTTTGAAAAACCCAGATGTTGATGCTTCCCTCTCTGGTAACTGTGATTTGGTATGGATGTAATGGTTGGACAGTTGGAGGCCTGTCTCCTTGAAATGCTTCTGCCTGTATACTCTGAAGTTCAGGGTGCTGACTTTTTCCCCTGAAGTAGGTAAATGATATGTTTGATTGATTAAAGCAAGATTGTTAACCCATTTTGAGTTGCTTTCCTTTGGAAAAGCAGATCTAAGAACTTGTGTTGGCAGCCACCCTGGGGATACTGGGGTGCTTGCCGCTACAGAGGGTACCTTGTATAATTCCAGACACTGTTAAGTTAGTAGTACCCTGTCACTGATATTCCCTTAATTTACTAAATCTTCTTCTAGTATTACTCTCAAAGTCTGTCCTTTCTTAGCTCCTTATAGTACTGTTACATTGCTGTAGCAAAAAGAATAAGATTCAGGAATCAGAAAACCTGGGTTCTTCTAGTCCTAATTCCCCCATTAACTAGATAGATCCACCGAGATAAGTCACTTAACCCTACTCTGCCTTGGTATGAGGATAATATTAGCTCTGTTCTGTTTCTGAGAATTATTGTTGAAGATCAGGTGAATAATGGGCATGAATAATGGGCATATCTCTGAGAGATATAAAAGCAGTATGCATTTGCAAGATATAAATATTAGATATTATTTCTATAACTGTATAACCAGCATTATGTAATACACTTACCCCCTGTAATGCATGCTCATGTAAATACAAACTGTGCACATTTTAAGGAAATAACCTAGAAAAATTGAATATGACACAGATATGAAGATCTTAAACCACAGATACCACTGGATTGTAGAAATTGTCTTATATAATTATATATGTATTATAATTTTCTGTGATTACACACCACGTTTTATAGAATGAACACTGAAGCTAGAATTCTAAGGAAACATCTATTGACTAAGAAAGAACTGACAGAGAATCTTGGGGGTCGATGGTTGGGGGGAGGACACAAAAATGCTTTCAGATCCTTTATGACAGATTCCCATCAATTGTCATAAGATGAATATGACTATTATCCACAAAACCGCATCAATCGTGGGAGCAAGGGATGAAAATCCTTTCAGTCATTTCCAAGTGTGTTATTACTACTTAAAAGACAAGAAGGAAATTTATCCCATGCTAAGTATTGGCTCTATTGATATAGTTCTCAAGCCTGTCATGTTGATATCTGCTTTTAGAGTCTTGACAGGTTAGAAAAAGAAACAAGCATTGAGACTGAGAAACATAAAAAAGGAAAGAGACCCTGTAAAACATCCATATGCCTCAATTTTGCTGGATGTGGAATGAAAATCAGAAGATGATGATAGTCTTTCTATAATTCATCCCCCTCTCTCTCCATTCCCATTTCCTGATCTCACCACAGATTTTCTAAACTTATACAAAGGATATGTACTTGCACATTAAACTTAGGTCTGCTTCAAAGTGGATTACAAACAATCCTGCTAAAACCCTATGCTCAGTGAATGATAAAGCATATGACTTTTCACATTATTATTTGTGCTAAAAGCTATTATGTAAATATACTGGCTTATGCGAGCTTAAATAGTGTGAGTCAAGAATGCAAAGAGAGGAAATACATACATATTGACTGGAGCAGTGCTCCAGGAGCCTTGGTTTTAATAGAAAATTGCATATCCCCACTCAAAGGGCAGAAAAGAAACCATATGTCTATTTGAGTGGCTATGTCCTGAAATGATGCACTTATTCCTTTTATTATATTTTCAAATAAATACATATGGGACCAGTCAGATGTCAACAGTGGCACCGAAAAGAGTATGAATTAGTCACACCGGCACACAGGGCTCTGGAACAATGAACGGTGCTCTGGAAGACCCTTGAATACAAGCCTATTTGCCTCTTAATCCAAATGAATAATTAATGATAATTATCATGCTGCAGTTATTATCTGTGATAATAATATATCCGTAAGGTGAATAAATTCAATCTGCTACTATGCAGAAATGGCAACTCATAATATTCTTAAGAAATACAGATATAATTATCAGTATTAACGGTCAAGGAGAAAAAGAGATTTTTACATAAGGAATTACAGCAAAAGGTCCAAAGTAAAGGAGGAATGAATTCTCTCGCATGATGTTTATTCTGTAGCTGTCACGGCTGTGGCACCAGTCTGCATTCCGTTTGCTACTTATGTGGGTAGAATCCATTTAAGTAAAAGCTCTACCATGCACTTGTGCACTGTAATATACCCATAATATCTACATCATTGCTTCCCTGGAAATAGCTCTAGTTTGCTTTGAGATCCTATAAATGAGCTTATGGAGACTTGTCAACAGAGATGGGGTGGTCAGCCTACCATGCTGATAATTTACTCAACTATTAAGTAAGGAAAGATACAGAGAGAGAGAGAGAGACAGAGAGAGAGAGAGAGAGAGAGAGAGAGAGAGAGAGAGAGAGAGAGAGCAGTCAAAACAAATACAGCATGAAAAGGGTGGGTGTTTGTCAGGGGACATTGGAGGTTCATGGCAGTTGTGGGTTTTCTCCCTCCCCCATCTCTCTCTTAATGGACTAATGGCTTTAGAAATGGCTAAGTGGAATTGAATATTATATGGCATTTGCCCTAATTTTTCTTATCAGTTTTCTCATCATCTCTGGAAGAAAGGCAGTTGCTTTCATTATTTGTGCTCTGTTTTTAATTTCCTCTTTTTGTTTTCATTGAGGCTGTGTGTAGCAAGTGAAACAAAATGGAGAGACAATGAGATAATTCTGATCTCTTCCCAATCCAGCAATCATCTTACAAATGGTTAAATTTATTGAGCACCTACTATGTGCAACATATTATACTAGACATTCAGAGGAATTTGGTCCCTTCCCTTAGGGGAAATCAAGCAAACAAACAATAATCCCTGCCTTGGAAAAAAAATACTAATAATTCAGAACTGCTATCTATGATTACCATCCAGTAGTTTTTACTCTTTCCTTTTCTCTGCTTGTATAGACACAACTGTAGGCAAATAGTTAGCTAGGGAAAAGTTATATGAAAGCATTAAAGTCTCACACTTTGACAAAATACATTATATGCATCCAGAGTTTTGATTTCTCTAAAAATCTTGCCATTTGAGGTTAAGGAGCTGTGCCCCACCCTTCCCTGAAATAAGTTATCCAGTATTTGTCAGATTAGATTATGCAAAGAGATAGGTGACTGCTGACTTGATTTAACTTGAAAGTGGCCATTTCAAAAAAAAAAAGTAAAGAAAAAAAGGGGAAAATGAGTTAGTCTTAGATGATTCTGAGTATCTGGTTTTCAAACCCATTTCTGAAAAAAGCAACATTTATGAAGGAAATACTTTGTAAATGATAATCAATTAACTAAGGAATTCAAAGAGAAGCTTCTAAGGTTTCAACTTAAACTCCTCAATTTTTCATATGAATATTAAATGCATGGAGGCACCCTGATTCCTAATGAATTCATCAAAATGTGATGGTGAGTCTTAAGAAATAGTCTTTGAAAATAAAAAGATGCCATTTAAAGTGCGATCAGATAGCTATTTGCAAAATTTCTTAAAATATTCATTCTTTAAAAATGCTCCTTGCTTTTGTAAAGTCTTCTGGGACTCTCTCTACCTTCTTTTCTTCTTCTGTATGACTCCACATATCAAAGTGTATGAGATGGTTTCCAGCTTCCAGGAGGCACTCTTTACCTTTGGAATTCACCAGATTTTTCCTCTCCTTTTTCTTATGCATCTTAACATCAAAATTTCATGAAAATTTAGAAACATTAGCAATCCTGTTTTATTGTTGTTATCACATTTGAAAGGGAAAGAAATTACCTTCTTTCAGATATATATTGATGAGCTATGTGAGTTCTATTTCCTCTTCCATTAAAAGAACAGTCCTCCTGTCGACATTTTGGGGATACACTGCAAGAGGAGATGATAAGGGATGTCATCCTTCTTCAGATCCTTCCCCCTTTGACAATGAGAAAAAAAAAACTTTAAAAAAAATCTAAAAGAAAGACTCCTTTCCTAAAGCACATTTTGTTTTTCTTTAAGAAAGGTCTGAAATATATATATATATATATGTATGTATGTATGCATGTATGTATGTATGTGTGTGTATGTTTCAGACCTTTAATGAGACGATGCAGTGTGAGGAGTAGTTAAACATATAGTTGAAATTGTAGCTATTTGAATCAACCTCTACAAGGACAGTCCGTGTACTCTCTTGTCTAAGTCAGACGATTATATTTTTCTGACCCAAATGAAGGCACAGAATTTCTTTTACACTCTTGAGGTAGGGCTTCCACATCTCTATTCTGAGGATCTCAAACATCAAATATGTACCTGGACTCTGGTTTTGAAAAGTCAGTTGTACAAAGATAATTACCCATGTGATTCAAGGGGCAATTTTTTTCTCCTTAATTACTGGAAAATTGAGAATATATCATACAATCACAAGACTGGAAAGATGGAGATCATCTAAATTGATCTTTATGTAGGAAGGATGAGTCTTAAACTATCACAGAAAGATGAACAACTATCCTATTCCAAGGATCCTCCAGTTGCTCATTTAATGTTTAATAATACTCACTGACAGACAATTCTTATATTTAAACCAAATTCCTCAGGCTGAAAATTAGTTCTATCTCCTCTTTTCAGTAGAGCTGGCAAACAGCTGACCATAATCTTCTACATAACCACTTCTCATATACTTGAAGCCCATAATTAAATCTCTCTTTAGCTTTTCCTGACTTTTTAATCATCTTTGTGGCTCTGTTCTGAATTCTCTCTAAATTTTCTGTTCCTTTTTTTTTTTTCCATTTTAGGTTCTAGCACTGAACAGAAGGATACATTAGCTTAGATATAGGATGTGCTCCCTTGCAATTGTGTCTTGTACAAAGTCCAAGAGTAGTCTATGATCATAAGCCTAGTAAGAGATCAACAATGAAAGTGATGGAAAGGAAGAGAGCAATGATGACAGAAGTGAAAGAAGAGGCTTTGCTTGAATCGAAAAATTTGCTTAAAAACCCTTTCACAGTAAATATTTCAATATGGCAATTTCATTTAGTAGAACAATGTGGTCCAGAGGTTAGAGGGCTGAAGCTGGAGTCAGGGGCACCTGCACTCACAGCTCACTAGCTGATGGTAGCAATGTGACCCTGTGCCAGTAACATTCTCTACGACTATAAGTTATAGACGTAAGTCATACTCTGTGTTGTTGAATTGAGGGAGTTCTCATATTGGAAAAATTATAATTCTTCAATCAATTAATCAACGAGAATTTACTAAGTACCCAATTAATATTCTATGTATGCCTATCTGCAAAACTCCCCCCCCCATCCAACGATATCTATTTTAAAGTCACTGATATTGAAGTGGCCCTATATTTGAGCCAATATCTGGATAAGTCTCAGAAGGGGTGGGACAAATACTTCAAAATTTCTCCATTCTTTCCCACTACTTGTGAATTCTGGTTTTGTGGTTTGACTTTTCAAATCTATCCTGTATCATTTACTCACTTGAAGCATTTGAATCTTTTCATATGGAGTCTTCTTTAGCTAACTATTTCTAGTCTTGATGTTTTAAATTTTTCTTTTGCTTTTTTTGAGGGGGGAAGGCAGGGCAATTGGGGTTAAGTTATTTGCCCAACGTCACACGGCTAGGAAGTGTTAAGTGTCTGAGATCGGATTTGAACTCAGGTCCATCTGACTCCAGGGCTGGTGGGTGCTCTATTCACTGCACTACCTAGCCACCCCGATTTTTTGCATTTTCAAATGTGTTGTTTTTTTTTCCCCTAGGCTCTTGTCCACTTTGCTGAGGTCAAGTCAATTCTTGATTCCATTCTTGGTTATGCTGGCATGGCTTTGGTTTACTTTTCCTACACATTTCACTCTGTATTGTGTAGACATCTCTATTATTATTCAAGAACATTGTACAGGAACTTTTCAGTCTGGGAAGAGTTCCAGAAACCACCAAGAGGCTGCACAAGTGATGAGACCCAACCAGAAACAAAGATAGCAGCATTACATCAGAAGTCAATAGAAACTCTAGAAGGATAAGCAAAAGCTAAGTTCTGTTTTTGAGATAGTGTTTTTCCCTTTCTTGCTATAAAGGAGACTGAAATTCTGAGTGCTTGTGGCAGAAAGAATTGACTAAGATTGTCTAACGATGAAAACTTGTCACTCCTAAAGGCAATCTCCTGCTCCTACACTCCAGTCTCCTATACCAATGTATGCCTCTCTAGTTTTAATATCTGTGGTTCCCAACACTTAAAAGAATTCAACTTTCAGTCACAGACATGTGAGGAAAAAGGTTGTTTTCTCATTCAAGTAAAAGGTATAGGAAGCATTTATAAAAAGAGAATTATAATCTAGATCTAGAAGAGACATCAGAGATCACCTTCGTTCTACCAATGAGGAATTTAGGACCAGTGAGGGCAAGTGGCTTGCTTAAAGTCACACAGGTAATATGTAATCATCAGAGGTGGGATTGGAACTCAAGTTGGCTGACCTGCAAGCTAGTGTTCTTACTACCTGCACTGACAGGTCTTTTTATTTTTATTCATATAAAAATATTTGAATGCCATTGATAGGTAAACATGTAAATTACCTCTCTGATACACATACACACAGGTGTGTATACATGTATCTTTGTATGTATATATGTTTCAGATATTATATCTGTTTCTCTATTTGTCTTCTAAAAATTTAGAAGAACCTTCTGCATATGTTTGAATAATTTCCTTAAAGCTGATTATGTTTCATCAACTGGTAAGAAGGTTTGTTCAAATCTAGATAATAAATATACACACACTATACCATACACACAGCTGTGAATGTAGGTCTCCCTGACTTCAGTTTTAGCTCTCTAATCTCTAGGCCACATTGTTCTACTAGATGAATTTGCCATATTAAAATATTTACTGTGAAAGTTTTTGTAAACAAACCTTTTCAATTCAAGCAAATGTTTTGTACATTTGGCATAAAACACACTTTGTAAATAAAAGTATTATATTATTTCTAAGGAGTCTTAATTTTCTGAATGAAAGATCGTCTAACAGTATCTGGTAGCTCATACATTAGCTATCAATAATGTTATGTACCCTGATGTAAATTTTTAGGAGTTGGGCTGATAAATGCTTGTCACAGATGAAGGAGATAAAAACAAAGGATAGGATCACATTCACCTCTTCTTAATGATTTTACAGGAAAATTCATGTTTAAATTATTAAAGTAAGAAATAATGCTATTAAAAATGGTGATGATGATGATACATTTAGCATTTGTATTGTGCTCAAAGTGAAAGTCCTTTACATATATTGTTTCATCTGACCCTAACAAATCTTACCATCTCCATTTACTGATAGGAAACTGAGACTCAGAGTAGTTAAATTAAATGACTTGTTTATGAATCAGAACTAATATTATAGCATTCTACACTTCGCAGCTTTGAAGTAACATGCTTAGAAATTTCTTGCCTTCACTGATATGTCTATGATTATGATCAGAGGGCCATTAAACAAAGTTATTTCTTTTGTTTTATATATATATATGTATATATATATATTTTTAAAGCAATTGGGGTTAAGTAACTTGCTCATGGTTACATGGCCAATTATTTATGGGTGTGGTGCTGAGTATCTGAGCCCAGATTTGATCCCCAGGTCATCCCGACACTGGAGCTGGTGCTCTTACTCTCTGAGCCACCTGGCCGCCCCTAAGCAATTGGGGTTAAGTAACTTGCTCAATGTTACACGGCCAGTTATTTCTGGGTGGGTGCTAAGTGCCTGAGCCCGGATTCTATCCCCAGGTCATCCTGACCCTGGGGCCAGTGCTCTTAACTCGCTGTGCTACCTGGCCACCCCTATTTTGTTATATTTTTGAAGGATTCTTGAATGACTTTGGTGCATTGATGGGAGGTTCTTCACTGAAAAAGACCCTATGAGGTAGCATTTTGCTCTATCAAATAAAATACTTTTTCATAATCAACAAACACTAAATATTATGTATTGGAAATTCACTTCAAACAAAATGATAAAGCTATAAATACCATACAGGAGGAGCTAGCTGTCCAGTTTCCTGTCTTTTTCCCTATCAATTTCTTCAAGAAATCCACTTCATATTGGGTATAGACGATTCTCTCAGAGCAGCAGCATGCACAGAGGTGTCCACTCTTAGACTCACAAAACCACATGACCACATTTCAGTTTCTTACATTAGTCCAGACAGTTGGAAATGAACTATAATGGTCTAGTGTCATAAATGTGATGATGTTATCCCATTAGTGTTTTAAGCACATGCTCTTAGATATTACTCAAATGAATCTGTGATTTTATCAATCTGGAAATTCCCACTGATGATAGATCACAATCCATCCCAGCCTGCCTCTCCTATGATACTCTTGTTCATATCTTCCCATAATTTTATCACAGGGGGTCCAACCTGGCGTTCTTTGATTTTTCCTAGCATTATAAGGTTGTTAGTAAAAAAACATCCTGGATCTCTACTTGTCACCACTCAGTCTTGCCACATGACCACATACAATTCTTTGATCATGTTTTATTTCCTTGAGATTCCTTTATTGAAGTCTTCTTAAAATGACCATGCATTTTTCCATTGCCTTCTTTGTGATATTCATACTTAAATTTTTGGAGACTGTTGTACTCAGTCTCTATGTCTTCCATATATGGCAAATAGAAGGTGCTGCTGTGCACATACATAGTCCTTTCTTTTTTTTTTAATCTTTTTTTAAGCAATTGGGGTTAAGTAACTTTCTCAAGGTTACATGGCCAGGTGTTTCTGGGTGGGTGCTAAGTATCTGAGCCCGGATTCGATCCCCAGGTCATCCCGACACTGAGGCCAGTGCTCTTACTCGCTGTGCTACCTGGCTTCCCCTACATAGTCCTTTCTTGAGGAACTAGGGTGTATACTTTCCTCCACCTCTGAAGATCACCAAATCAAAAGTTCTAAACCTGAAACTATTTTATCAGTGAATTCTTAAAGGCCCATTGTTTTCTTTATTCCTATCAGAACATCAAAAGCAAATTGAAATTTACTTCACTATTGGGCCTCTTTCAAAATGTGTTGACATCTCTATTGGTTTTTAACAGCACTAAATGTTTCTCTGAATATGAGCAGGACCAATGTATTTAAGTGAAAATACTAATATAGTTTGGTGATGTATTCAATTCGAATTATTAATGACTATATAATACTGCAAGAATTGTCATACTATACATAGAAGTCATATCAGGAAGAGCCAAGTACAATAGTTATAAACTTGAAAAGATTGCATTATGACCTAGATACTTACAATGAAGTCTTGTGGACTGATTAATGGATTCTTAAAAGATAAGTTTAATAAGGCCAAAGACTTTTATGTAGCCAAAATACTAACTTGTTTTTGGTGAGTGAAGTTCAGTATGTATGTTACTCTTCACATAATCTTTCCTGAAATACTATGACAATTTTGACATTATGAAATTATGACAAAATTCTGTGACAAGTTTCTTGGCTGATTCCTTGTGGAATCCACGAAATAGACATCTTTGTAGAGTTCTGACATAGAAAGGTTATGATCTGAGACACTAGAATTCTCTACCATCCATCTGGAAGCTTGCTACTGACATGCAAACTTGAATTCAAGTTATAATAGAGAGATTTCTGGAAAGACTTTCAGTCTATTTGGCTAAACCTGACTAAAACACTTAATTCCCTTTAGAAAACAAGGTCTTACTATTTGCCATGTCTGACTCAGAGAATTATTTTTCATTTCCTTCCTGTTTTCCTTGTGCTTCCTTTCACATCCCATCATCCTTTAATTTTGTTTATTAATAATTTCTCATCATCTTTTCTTCCATGTTTTTCTTCCTTATGGATCACTCCTTAAAAGACCTTTTTTATTTGTCTGTTTTAACTAAAAGTTTCCCTCTAAGACTTTCTCATTTTTCATTTTCAATTCTTCCCCATTTATTTCTCTTTCTTTCCATGTTCTCACAGTTGTATAGGCCCTGAACTACCCTGCCATCTCATCACCCACTAATTAGCATGTCTCCATGGTAACAGACAGTTGTAGAAAGGGAATCATTCTCAGTAGCAGCTACTGCTGAGTAACCTCTAGGCCTATTGGGGAGGGGCTCTGACCTGATTAAGAAGGAGTTTCTCTCTTCATGGTGGGAGAGGAGTGCATCTCAGGAATGTCTTCTATCCAAGGGGAATGAATAAGTTAGTGTAGCTGAAGAGAGACAGTGTTTAAAGGCAGGCACATACGTCAAATTGGAAGCTATCCAAGAAAGGTAGTAAAGTTGTTCAATTCCCAGTTCACCAAGATAAGTAACATTTTTGAGTTAGCAGATGTGTCTGGCAACAAATGCTTGAGATCACTTTGTTTTCTCAAGTAGTGCTGCCATTTAAAAATTGGAGTACCATGACTTTTCTTCAGCTCATGCTTTCAAAGAGGGTGAAATGAGACTAGAATGTGTGAGGTGAGAGGTACCTTAGAAATGATTGACTTAGTTCAATCCTCTCATTTTACAGTTTTTGGGGGCTGTTTTCGTGGTGAATATTGACTAGGCATTGGAAGCAGCATTGCTTGGCTTGATCTGGGTTCAAGTCTTACCTTTGATATATGCTGGTCATGGGACCTTGTGCAAGTTACTCAAACCTTTACTATCCCAGGTAACTCTAAGTGCAGGTCAGGTGCTAATTTGTGTTAATAGAGTTTTCTTACCAGGGACTTCCATGTACAAGTGAAATCACAAGTCTGGATATCCTTCCCTGTTTTGTGCAAACTAAACTCTACTCTTTGAAATTATTTAGCAGTCATTATAATATACATATATATATATATAGTATGCTATTATATTAAATATAGGAATGTATCATGGAAACAAATATCCTTTCTTCTTAAAATTTTGAATGAGATGTCTATTGTTTTCTTTTTATTGGAAGCCATCTTAAAGAATTCTTCAAATTCACATTTATATATGTGCAACAACACAAACCTAACCGAAGTGAAAATCTTTTAGATAAGCAAGGATGAATTTTGAAATCTCTGACCTTTATGTTCTTCCTGCTAAAATGTGATCCGAAGTTCTTGCTTTGCAAAATGGAAAAGACTTATCAAGGTTTGACCCCAATGAAAAAAATGTCATTACCATAAAAATCAATAAAAAGAAATTAAGAAAATACAAATGCAAAAGTACCCTCTTTATTGCTTAATACATGTTATAAAAATTAATCATTAATTAGAGAAATTTTGTTTTTAGGTTTCAAAATCTAATTCACAGACACCATTACTTAAGTCTGAAGTATTACTGAATGTGTATTTATTTAAAACAATGGTACAAAACATGAAATAAAGACAAAGCCTATACCAACATAAGAATCTTGAAATATAAAGATTCTAAATTTCTTACATGAATCTGCCTGCAATCTGAAATGAGGGTTATTATGTATGTGAAACTTTTCCATCCCATAAAGTTCTGAAATATGAACAGCTCTATCCTCATTTATGGACCAAGTAACGGAGATTCCAGGCCAACCATCACAGTGCTGAAGGGCGGTAATAACAGTGTCTCCTTGGACAGTGCCCATAGGACACATGCTGCAACCACAATACTCTTAGAAGAGTCATGAACAATGTTCAAGTTCCCAGAATATCCTGAAGAAGATTCTGTAACTGAAAGATGTCAGGAAAGACAAGCAAAAAATAAGTCATGATATTTTCTTTGGCTACTCCAAAGAATTTGAAGCCAACTAGGTAAAAGATCCTAAAGCATCCTCTCTTGTACCTCATTCTGGCTTGGGATTGACATTTAGACAATTCAACTTTTTTCTCTAAGAGACTTGGAGAAGCACTGTTTCAATACCTATAAAAGGCTGATCTGCAGACAAATTATTAAATGCAATTTATTCCATACTTTGGTTAGAATAATTTACACTGTGAACCTTCTCAGATGTGTCGCCGATAGGGAGCTGTCTGGCTACATGAATACATTGGGTTTTACACATTTTTTAGGTAAATCAGAACTGCAAATGCTGACTAGAACACTCAGAGGTAGCAAGTGAATTTGTGACATTCCCTGGGGAGCTTGAGGTCCAGAAACCAATGAAGAGATCAAAACGAAACAAGTGCAGTATTTTCATGTGTGACAGAGTGATCATGATCTGAAATTCTTAATATTATTTAAAGACAACTCAACCTATTTCAATTATCCCACAGCCCAAGTCTTCCAAAGACCAGAAATTCTTCCGGGATGAATGAAAGAGAAGCAAAGAGCCATGCTGGAGACTGCTTAAACCTGTTCCAGTGGAGGTCAGTAGCAAAAGCCAGGGTATCGAACTCCAGGGAAGCACAACAAACTATATATAACATATTCCTAATGACATAAGATCCAACAAGGGAAAGAATGAAATACAGGAAGATTTTTTAAAGAACATGGAAAAAGTTGAATTTTCTGAGTGTTAATTCAAAGCCAGGATAAGTTGCAAAAAGAAAAGTTGTTTCAGGATTGTTCATTTAGATGGTTGTAAATTCTTGGGGGAAGGCGAACAACCACAACAACAAAATGTGACTTGGTTCTTGCTTGTCTTCCCGATATCTTCTGCGCTGAGAGTTGTCTTTCACTTATTCTGGAAGCTTGAGCAGTGTTCAAGGCCATGCCGAAGGTTGTGGGTGTAGCACTTATCCTATGTGCACTACCCAACGAGACACGGTCACTGTTGCCCCTTTGCCACCGTGACGACTGGCCTGAGATCTCCCCCACTATTATGTTCTGACTTTCTTCCATACTTGAGGAGTTATTCTCAGCTTCCATTGACAAATGAGGAAAGAGCTATTTATATTCTAAAACCATATTCAGTAGGACAATCTCACAGACATAACCCTCACTTCAGAGTGCAAATATATTCATGTAATAAACTTAGAATGTTTGATATTACATGTCTCTTCGGTTAGTATAAGATTTGTCTGGAGTTTATTTATTTTTATTTCATATTTTATGCCATTCTTTTAAATAAATACATGTTTAGCAATATCCCAGACTTTGAAAGTGGTATCTGGGAATGCATTTTTAAAACTTAAAGACTCTTCTAATGAATGATTAATTTTTATAACATTTAGTAGGAGATTAGGAGGTTACTTTTGCACCTGTGTTTTTATAATTCCTTTACACTGATTTTTTTGGCAATGACTTTTTAAATCATTGGTGTCAAACCTTGATGAGTCAAAGTTTTCATTTTGCAACATACATAAAATTATTATTAATACTAAAGCAAAGAACTAGAAATCATCACATGACAAAATTAAAGGTGGCACTGACATTTGATCAATTATCACACTCAACACAGAAAAAACTTGGTATTTTTAAGTCCTGTTTATTCAACAAACATTATTAAATACCTACTGCATGCAAGGCATTATGTTAGTTAATGGTGATTCAAAGATCAAAAGTGATACGATCCTTTTCCTCAAGAAACTTAGCATTCTATTGGCCCTCTAGAAATACTTAATGGGAACAAATAGGCTCACTGAATGTTGATTTACAGATTAAAGAGAAATGCAAATTAAAACAACTTTGAGGTTCTATCTCATACCCCTCAGATTGGTAAAGTTGACAAAACAGGAAAATGACAAATTCTGGAAGAATTATGGGAAAACATACATAATTATACACTGTTGGTAGAGGTGTGAACTGTCATAGACATTTTGGCAAAGTCATTTGGAATTGTACCTCCAAAGCTCTTAAATTGTTCATTTTGTTTGATGCAATAATAATATTGTAGGCCTTTAATATTTATAGTATCTTTTTTTTCTTTTGCAGTGGTAAAGAATTGGAAATTGAGGGGGAGGTGTCCAATTGGGGGAACAAGTTATGGTTTATGAATATGATGTCATACTATTGTGCTAGAAGAAATGATGAAGGGCATAATTTTAGAGAAATCTGGGGAGACTTGTATGAACTGATGCAGAGTAAAGAGAGCAGAACAAGGAGAATAATTTTAATAATAATAATGTTGCAAAGACAAAAATCTTTGAAAGGAACTCTGATCAATGCACTGACCATGATTCCAGAGGAGTAATGATGAAATATACTACCCACTTACTGATTGAGAGGTAATAAACTCAAGAGTCCAAATTGAGACTTTTTTTTGGGAGACGGGGAGGGTTATAACTGAGGTCAAGATTTGTTTTGCTTAAGTATACATACTTGTAACAGTTTTATTTTCCTTAACTTTTCAACTGGGGTTGGGAAGGTTAGGAGTGGGAAAGAAGACATATTCAGATAATTAAAAAAATTAATAAAAAATAAAAGTAAAAATAATTAAAGCAATTGGGTCAAGTATGAAGCTTATGAGTGTAGGTTACAAACATTAGGACTCGTCAGTTTAGAAAAGAAAAGGCTGAAATGGAGATAAACATTTCCCCCGTATTGCCAATATAAACTTTTGTGACTTTCTCACTGCTTTTTTCTTATCCATGTTTAAGCATCACAAATGACTAACCACTGGCTCTGGGGTCAGAGAACTTGGGTTCAAATCCCACTTCTGATGCATATTATTATTTTTTTTGGAGAGGGGAGGGGCAGGGCAATTGGGGTTAAGTGTTTTGCCCAAGGTCACATGGCTAGTAAGTGTTAAATGTCTGAGGCCAGATTTTAACTCAGGTCCCCCTGACTCCCGGGTCAGTGCACCACCTGGCTGCCCCTGATACATATTATTTATGTGACCTTTGGTAAGAAATTCCCTTGGCCTCAGTTTACTCAACTGCAAAATGAGTGAGTTGAATTAGATGTCCTCTGAGACATCCAATCCATCTCAGAGATATCCCTTGAGATGTCCATCTTTAGATCTGTGATCCTTACTCCCAGAGAATCTCTTATAATGCCCCTTTATTTTATTTTTTTCTTTTGAAAATCCTTTATTTTCTTGTTCTGCTCTCATTCTGATTTGTGAGTCAGTGTGAGATATCCTAAACAGATGCCAAATGGCAGAAAAGGGGAATCAACTGTGGCTACAGAATCCCAGAGAGCCTTAGAAACTCTCAAAAGATCATCTTAAAATTGAATGTGAGGGAGTTCAACACATTGGCTGAGATCCTATAGCCTCCCCATTTCCTTCTAAAAACACAATTTGTTTTCCCCCAAAAATAATTTTAACGTTATTTTTTTAAGTTTTGAGTTTCAAATTCTGTACTTCCTCTCCCCCACCCCCAAAACAGTAAGCAATCTGATATAGTTTACTCATTTGCAATCATGTAAAACATATCTCCATATTAGGAAGGAAAAAGGAAGAAAGAAAGAAAGAAAGAAAGAAAGAAAGAAAGAAAGAAAGAAAG